>NC_135857.1:23036831-23336831 GCF_031162955.1 Sander vitreus
ATATAAATGGGGGGGGTAATGATAGAAAAAGGTTTGCCAGAAACTCTGTGGGCAAAAAGCCTAAAACTAATTGAAAAAGCTCCCTTTTACTTTGAGCATTTTCTCCTTGGAATCACGCAATATTCTAAGCCGATCCATTTATTTAAAAAGCTGTTTATCAAACTACTTTTCTTGAATGGAAATAAATACACCTCACTCGATAAGTTTTTTTCACCCAAGTCGAAGGCCCTTCACCTTGGTCAACCATATTTTCATGAAATGTTCTGCCTTCAACAGATGCTTTAAATGTTCCTCTTTGCAAATAAAAATTCTCCACTTGACTGGTGTCTACCATGACCAGCGTGACCAGCCGGCCCGTCTGTGAGGGTCACTCCTGTGGGCCACTGTTGGGGAACCAGTGAGCTCACATGCATCACATGCATATGATAAAGTTGTCCAAAACCATTTATGTTTAGTTTTAAGGACTGGATAATTTGCTACTGAACTGTAAATTGCTTCTGCCAAAGCCCCGGTAAATAACAAAAATCATATATAAACCAAAGGCTGAGTTTGATAGGAAGATTATTGAGTGCTGTAATATAAGTGTTGATTCTGACAGAAATGAGCAGTGTGCATTAAAGGGATACTTCACCGATTTAGCATGAAGCTTTGTATCAGTAGAAACACGGTAGTATTTTTGGATGTCCGTGCTTCCATACCTCATGTCCCCCTGAGACGAGAGATCTCTGTATTGTGGGTCTGGAAAAAATCTTCCGATGATGCAAAACGAAGATTTTTGCCCAGAGGCAATGGACTACAGCCAGTAGTAGGAGCTACTTCCGCATGTTTTCAACCCGCCCATAGGTGGTTGGACTGTTGTCTTTACACAAAGTTTCCCAAAGCAAAACGAGCGTCAGCCATCTTGAAGCTTCGCTTAACAAAGCTCCGTCTTCTTAGCAGAAAACTTTTAAAACAATTATGTGCATTCAAACTACCGCACATGTATACCACCGGGATACATTGGTACAGACCGGAGAATATGCAGGAAACTTTATTACAGACGGAATACTCGACACACTACGCGAGCTTCGCCTGTTACGGAGACCAGCACCTCAGCCAGCGGTGTCGCCCGATGGCGCTAGCCGGGAAAAGGGACCTCGACGGTGGTTCGACCTCGGTGGAAAGCTAACGCTAGCCGGCCACCTGTTCAATCAATCCTGCTTGCAAGGGTCCGCTCATTAGACAACAAACTGGACTACATCCAACTTCAACGAAACTCCCAACGCGAGTTCAGAGACTGCTGTGTTTTTGTTTTTGTGGAAACATGGCTGAACAACAGTGTACCGAACTATCCAGCTACCAGGCCTACTGCTCTGTTGCCGGGTAAGACTAATGGAGGTGGGCTGTGTTAACACGGACAGGTGCAGAAATGGGGGTGCTTGTATCCAACTAACTGCTAACTGCTGGTGGAGTTTGTGACTGTTAAATGCCAACCATTCTTTACGGCTGTGTTTATACTCTGTGTTTACAGCCCACCAAGTACTAATGCTAAATGTAGCCTGTTTCGTATGTCGTTTTTATATAATGTTGTTTTTATATATTTTAAATGTGTAACACCACTTCAGCCACGGTGAAACGTTGTTTTGTGTATATGGTTGAAATGACAATAAAACACACTTCAGTTGAGTTGACTGTCTCACTGTCTGTCTGTCTGTAAACAGTAGGCGTGGCTTGGGAGTGGACTCTAAAGGAGCGAAGCAAGTGCTTTCTGGGATTTGGTGTCTTTCATCCACATGAGCCAAAAACACATTTTCTGGTTTTTCTCGGCCTAGAAGCCACCAATTAAAAAAAAGAAAATCACATTTCTACTACATAAGTGACCCAATTTAAAGATATATTCATCTTTCCAATGGTGAAATATCCCTTTAACATATATCCCTTATAGTGACACCCTTATGACCACTTTGTTCCTTCATACTTGCATTTAACCTTGGCTGAAATAGTGCTGAATATGAATAATAGGTTGCAGGTCCTAACCTGTGTGCTGGTGTTAACCTGTGTTAAAGAATACATTCAAATGCATTGCCAGGATATAGCAGCATGCATAATGCCTCTCCATTAATTTGCTGGTGCATATTTTCATGAATAGTTATTGCTGGTATCCCTGTATCTCCGAGGTAATGAAGTCATCATTCAAATAAAAAGGGAGATGTTTAATCCACAAACCAAAAAAAGACCAAAAAGAAAAGCGAGGACTAAAATGACCTAAATTTACTCCGCTTGACTGGTGTCTACAATGACCGGCGAGACCAGGGGTGGCCGGGGACTGTGAGGATGGCTCCTGCGGGCCATTTTTGGGGAACCAGTAAGCAAACACAGAAGCAAGCTGTAGTCTTCAGTGGATCCCAGGAGTGGTTTGATGCTGAGGCTTAGGTACCTCTCATCTTAGGTTGCTGTCTCTCAGTGCTCCTGGCCTCCCCCGGGGCACTTTGCCACATCCAACTCAGCATCCTGGTTACTAGACTGTGAAGCCTCAAGAAATCCTTTTTTCCAAGACTACTCCTCTCCTTTTTTTCCACACCTCTTGAACTTTCTTTTGCCGACAGCATTGCCTGGGGCCATAATTCAGCTCCCAATAGTGGAAGGGCTTTGAACCCCCACACTCCTCCCATCGCTACCTCTAAACCCCGACCGAACATAGTCTCTACCTTTTACCCGTTCCCATTTTTCTAATTTGATATCAGCTTTGCTCTTGCCAGTTTCCATTTTCTGTGCAGGTAAAATGAGAGATGCAGTTGAACCTTTGTTTTAAAAAATAGAAAGAAAAAATCAACAAGTAGTCCTCGCTCCTCTCAGCTTTGCCTCCTCTACACTTTTAACTCAGTTGGATGTTGATTTGTCTGACTCTGACAAGGTTTCACAACGGATCCTCCCACCGTGAAGTGTTAGGTGAGGAAGCTGAGCAGTTTAGGAGTGGAAGTCAGACATTATTAAGTCAGTTGTATGACAGAGTTCCCCTCACACTTTGTTGTTGAAAATGTCTTTATTAGGAGTAACCCCTTGAGATGCAGCATCTCGTTTTCGAGGGGGGTCAAAAACTTTGTAACTCATTAACAATTGAGGGAAAAGTCATTTACTGCAAATGCCTCTTACTCACAATGTAGCTCTACTAAGGCACACCATACAAAAGAGAGGACAACCAGAATGCAAAGGACAAAAAGCAGTCATACAAACGGTGCCATCCACTGTAGAGTTCTGTACCTCATTTTGACTCAAGTCACATAATACATTTTAACACTTATGCCTCTTTTAAACTTAACCATAAGAAGTACACAAACAAGTACTCAGCACTGTCAACATTAATTTAGGCATTACATCTTGCTGCCATCTTGTCTCTTTGCTCTGCCTGTCTGTGCTTCTTGTGCTCTGCCTCTGAGATTTTCTCAGAGGCAGAGAGAGAGAGACTGAGAGTTTCATTAGTGTATAGTTAGGCTAATCTTCTGTTGCTTGTTACTGTCCCAGCAATGTTGTGAAGCCTCAGCCTTCAAATAGAAACAAAAAATTTACAATGCCATTACATCTGTATTGAAAATAAAATACAAATAATGAAATGTCACTGGCTACAGAAACCCCAAATTACACAAACTTGTAATTATAAAACAGTACAGAGTATTACTGACAACACTTTCAGAGATAAAGTAGGCTACTTGCTGTACCTGAACATGGGGGTTAGATATATTGTAGGCCTATACCAAAACTACACTGAGAGTGTTAGTTACTATATACTATAACGTATAACTATTCAAATATAATGTAAGCAAATTTAATGTTGGGGAAGTAAAAGTTTCTTGAGAAGGGCACTATTCTGAGGATGTCCTTCTCTGTGGCCATTAACATGAATGTTTCCAGGTGTTCCTGAGAATTTCTGCTCCTTAAGCGATTCTTAATTCTAAATGACTAGGCCCTATTCATTTTGTCTGTGAAGCTTTCACAAACAACCACCAGGTCTTTGCCAGTTCCACAATAGTAAACGCAAATATGAAAGACAAGGAAAAACTGCACTCTGATGGAAGACAGAACAGAAAGGTGAAGCTAGGATTTTTTGGTTAAACTTTTGGTTAAATTTGATGAATTATTTAGCCCCCTTCCCTGTTTGTCAGCATGTTTAGAGTGGTACCAATGCATGCCTGATGTTTTCCCGTTTAATTCAATACCATAGTCTTCATCCTAGCAGCAAAAGTGAGCTCACTACAACCTCTCATATACAACAAAGTGAAATCGCGGTCAACCCGTGATTAATTTCTAACGTGTTTAATGTTTAAAATTAACAGAAATTATTAAACATGTTAAGTTTGACAGCACTAAATGGCACGATCATTTTCATAATCATGAGGCACACCCATGTTGATAGCTGACTATGCAATTCGCTAAGATAGGGATAAAGGCAGCCTATTATAATGTGTCCTGCTCCTGGCACTTACCAGTAGCCTACCTCTTGCTGATGTGAAATTAACTCTGCTGTCTGTCCCTCATCATGTCCGTCTGTGAGCTTTTTGCATTTTGCTGCATCAGTCTCGACAGCCTCTTTTCTTAGAATTTTTCCCATCCACCTTACTCCTTACGTTTTCTACTTGCATTGTCACGTCTAATGATGTAGGCCTATAGACTGGGTAAACCCAGCCCGATCTGCCGGCGATTTGATTTCTTCCTTAGTTTTTTTTAATTTATTTTTTTTACACGTAGCATATAAGTGATCATATTAGTGCCCCCTGCTGTTGGCTGTTATTATTGCTTTATTAGACTTTTTTTGTGCCGACGGCCGTCGGTTGGACGGCCGTTCTGGACTTTTCCCGAACGCACAGATTGTCAGTCCGTCCCTGGCTAAGAGTGTATGCTGGTGTTGATCTTAACCAATTTTTTTTTTAGCATTAGTATAATCAACTTTTATAGGGCCAAATCTGTATGTATTATTTATAGCTTCATCCTATTATCACTTTTTAGGGTGACCTCTATCACCAGTCCAGGTACAGCAGATGTAAAATAGCCTCCAGGCTAATTCTTTTTATGTATTATTGGTTTGCATTGTCCCTGATAAATAAACCTGAAATAAATAAAAAACTGTCAAATAATCTTCCATTTAAAGCTGTTCATGATCCAGGGTGGGTCCTCACCACCTTTCCACTTAGTGTGCGTGGCGATCGGGTTGTGGAGGCATCTTAAACCACTCTAAGTGGTGATTGCATGGGTTTTAAACCAATTAAAGGCCCTCTCAACAAGAAGCAGTCATGGTCTTCTGCAGGTTTTACTGGGCACTTAACAGGCTCGTCAGCGCTTGCTTTTTGCCTGGTCACTGAACTTCCTCTGTGACTCCAGCACTCGTGGAGTTACCCTTGGCAATTACCTTTGGCTGCCATTGCCTTGGTTGTCAGAGCCTTTGTCCCATTGCTGGGCAGGATGCCAGCTGCAAGAAAATTCTGCCCGTCTGTATAAACCAAAGGCTGAGCCTTATAGGAAGATTATTGAGTGCTCTAATATAAGTGGTGATTCTGATAGAAATGAGCAGTGTGCATTAACATATATCCCTTGTAGTGACACCATTATGACCACTTTGTATTTTCATACTTGCATTTAACCTTGGCTGAGAAATAGTGCTGAATATGAATAATAGGTTGCAGGTCCTAAACTGTGTGCCGGTGTTACCCTGTGTTAAAAATACATTCAAATACATTGCCAGGATATAGCAGTATGCATAATGTCTGTCCATTAATTTGCTGGTGCATATTTTTATGATTACTTATTGCTGGTATCCCTGTATCTCCGAGGTAATGAAGTTGTCATGCAGAGAACTTGCAGGGAGAGGGATGAGAGGGACAGGATGTGCCAGAATAATGGGGTCTGAGGCCACTGGAAAAAGCGCTCCGTAGCGCTCCAGTGCAGAAAAGACACTTTCTATGATTTAAGTCAACCTCAACTGAGTTACTCTTCAATTGAAAATAACTACAAAACATTTGTGCACATCTTCTTGACTATCCGGGCACATGTTAGTGCAGCATAATATTAGCAGCCCAGAAAAACGTGAAAAACAATGATCCATTGTGGTACAATGTGTTTAATTTGGACCAACACAGCATGGTGTCTTCAACAGCTGTTGGAATTATGTGCCTAATGATGCACCAAATGTGTCCAGTATTAAGCCTATTGCAAATGTATTAATTGATCAGTATTAATCCTAGAAGGAATTTGTATGTGTATGTGTGCACAAAACACACACACACACACACACACACACACACACACACACACACACACACACACACACATTAAGGTTGTTTTTTGTTTCGTACCAGGGCAGACAGAAAGAAGTGATATGAGTTGAGTGCCCAAATGAATCAGATTAGCATGGGGAGTCCAGACAGGAAACCATGGCACAGCCACTCTTTGTGTTTTTGAGAGTAGCCATGCTAACTAAATGAGGGATACAATTATGTCTACAATATAAATAGAGCAGAGAGCATGGATATGAACAGAAAGGGCAGATGTGAGGTTTTCAAATGTTATCCTGCACAACACGGACATATACTGTGCTGTTTGTTTTTACTTTCAAAGTTGGCTTTGAGAGATCGAAATGATTTATATGCATTTTTCATCAATATGGGACACTATCAAACATTGATGTTGATATCCTTCCGGAAATGTTGATCAAATAGCCTCCTTACCCACACTATATCTGCCAGCTGCCTCATCTGTGGGCAGCATGCATCAAAACTGGGTCTGACAAGATGTGACTTTTCATCTGCGGGCTTTGGAGTCACATAGGTATAGATTATGTCCTTTCCCTCTTTCTCTCTTCTGTCTGTCTGTATTCGCCCTCTGCCTCCCAAAGCATATCATTTGTCATCTGGAGAAATTGCTCCCCTCTCTCTTGCCATCATGGTGGAACATATTTTTCATGATCTCCAGGATCAAGGGGTTTTCAATAAAAAAAGACTCCATATCATCCAGTGACCCTGGTTTCACGCCACAAGGTTCCTAATGAGCCCTCGGCAAATAGGCAGATTTTTTTCTTGTCTGTGCCAATTGAGCTGTGACCCGGCTAAAGCCTTGCTAATCAAAGACATCTTGAGTCTACTCATTATTTACTTGTGACAGCTAGCAGAGAAACATGATTAAAGCAAGCCAACTGAAATAGAGGGGAGAAGAGAAGAAACTGTGTGCTGTCGAGATATGTGGACCGTGTTTTATCAAATGTTTGCTTTGTACTTCAACACAGCTGAAGGTCATAGCTGCCAATTAAACAGAATAAAAACATAGGCTATTTATTACACTATTTTGTATTTACTGAAGATTTACCCATACAACAGCAAAACATTAAGGTATTCTTGCAATTAATTATGGCATCGTTCAGGTGTAGTGTGTGGAGGATGGCAAATGATTGCTTTCCTGTATGTCTGTGAATAAGATGAAAAGATGACTTAGCTATGTCTGTGGGACCATCAATCACTGCTAGGTGTGTGCATGTCCAAAACCTTTAATATCTCAACGAGTCACTTTGTCTGGATGTCATCACACTGTCACATTGCTAAAGAACATTCAGAAGGTCAGCTCACTCGACAAGCTTCTCATATTCATGATGTTATGTTTAAGAAAGTCATTACCTTGTCAAAAGGTTGAAAACATGAGTCACAGACAAACATGTTGTGAATTATAAACTCACAAACAAAATTCTCAGCCTGCCATTTTGCAAAGGCGTTATGTCTGAGCAACTGCAGCAAAGACAAATAGAAAATGCCAAGCCTAATAATACTCAAATCAGTGATATTCTGCATTAAGCAATGTCCCTGATGAGTAAAACTAAATCAGGTGTACTGGTTTAGTCCCTGTGTACTGCCAGAAGAAAGAAGCTGACAGTAGATTTTGTGTTATCAAAGCTCTGTTGCTCAAGCATATGTTGGCACAGACAAACATACATGCCAGACACAATTTAGCCATTAGAGGTAGCTTTTAGATGTCAAGGCAACACTTCCTAGAGGAAGAGCGGGAACAGGCCTTTAGGGAACTCAGAGTAAGAGAGAGACTGAGTCTAGCTTGTCCCCACCAATGTGGAGAGGGCTTAATTAAGGTCTGGGCATTTCATTAAGGCAGCCATTAAAGTCAGCTTCATTTAGTGTAACACTGGCATGCCACAGTGGGACACTTGAGCCATCACACACACATATGCATGCATGCGACCATAGCAAGCACTCATCCAGTGGACCTCAAATATATGCAGTGGGGCGAATTCCTTTCACTATAATTAATAGGAACTGTCCCATCCCCCACCCCTGCAAGTGGGGAATACATATTGTACCCTCCACCCCTTTCCTTACACTCATAGGGACCATCCGTCATTTTGCCTTAATGTGTTTAGTTGCACCACACAAGGACGAGGGATTTTGAATGAAATCATAAAAGACACTTAGATTGCCGTTACATGGAAAATGGGATCCCATATATCACACCCCAGTGTGTGTTCATTTCCAGGAAATGACACGGGCCTTATGCTGTAATAAATGGTTGATCCCTTCCTCCATATCTTTGTCTCCACCTCATAACTACATATAATATAGGGAGATGGTACCAGGCATAATGTTGGAACTTTATGATATAACTGATTGGGGTGAATTTCATACGGAAAATTCATTTTGTATTGCTTTGCTTCCCTAATCATAAACAAAACATATTGTGTCCTATTTCTGAAAATCATAATCCTTAGTCAATGCAAGGGGAAAAATGGTGTACAATGTGATTGTGCTTAGTGTCAGTTTAAGCTGAGCCACTGACTCGCTTTCCGTCAGCCTGCTTTTCATTCTTTCCACACAACTGATCCCTAAACCGTTTGTTAGCCTCTGCATGCAGGGACTGCACAAGTCATCCCATGAAGGGATTGGAAAGATGTGAAGACAGCAAAAAAAAGGGTGGGGGAGAGGGGGGAGTGAGAGAGAGAGATAGATAAACTCATCTCTGATCTTAGGTGACAATTTGACTTGGAATTTTGCCAGAAGAACGCCATACTGATGAAAGAGTGAATAAATAAAGGATGCAGAGAAGATGACAGAAAGCTACAGAAGAGTGGAAGAGACAGAGAGGTAGAGAGAGGGGAGGAGAGACGGAGAAGGAGAGTGAGCAATTTGGACATTCTGGCTAGATTCCCTTGCCCATTACAGAGTCTGGATCTGACTTCACATGCCATTACAGACAGTGTAAATCAGCAATTAGGTGCACAAATGAAGAAATGTCAGCTATTACCTGGAGCACAACAGGCTGACAGACCTTGCCACAGAGCATTCCAGCACAGCCAGGATCCCTCGTCTTACAGCCAGCCAAACACACATGCGCGCACGCACGCACGCCCGCACACGCACACACAGACACACACACAGGTTTTGGCAAGAGGATGGCACTGAGCTGCGTGGCTCAATTAGACATGTTGTTGTAGTTTACAGTAAGTATGACAACTGTTCTCTGTGGACCTGTCACAATCTCTTCTCTCTTCTGAGGGCATCAAAAAGCCCAAACAGATAAAGTAAAAAGGGGGGTGTTTTTAAAAAAGTAAAGGAGGAGGAGAAAATAAAAAATGTATATCCCCTTCTCCTCATTCAACTCCCTACTTTTCTCCGTCAGCCAATCCACAGACAATGAATCTATGGATCTATCCAAACACCTGTTTTCTACCTGCTTATTCCCACTAAAGATCACAGGAAGCTGAAGTCCATCCCAGGATGCATTATATGAAAGGTGTTGAAACACTCTAGATAGCTTGGCAGTCTTTAGCAGGGTTAAAACGTAACCAAACAAATGCAGTGACAACTAGATAACGTTAAGTTTGCAGTTGATCTGATCTCATGCTGAGTCGACGAGGGAATCAACATGAAGCCAGAACTTACTTCAGGACTCTTTAGCCTCTATGCCACCTATCGTATCAATTGGGCTCATTTTGTTCATTTGCAAAAGTCTTGCATCTCTACAATTTACCGTACTTAGAGCTAAATTTTTACGACGTTCCAGCAACCATTACCTTCCTGAGCACATTTAGGTAGGTTTTGTTTCAAGGCTGGGCTTAATATAGGCGGACCTATAAAGTAGAGGGACAGAGCAGGGAAAATGTGCAATGTTGAAAAAGCAGGCCACTTTACAGCACTGTCAACAGAGTTGTCCTAATTATGCAGCCACCCAAACAGAGGCCCCTCTAATCCGCAGGCACACTGGCCTGTCAGATTTCCTGCGAAGATCAAGAACACACGCGCACACACTCCACGCGGCAACTTCTGCACACTCACCTCACGCCCTAAGCCAGTTAAGACAAACTTTACAGCGTTGTAAGGAAATTTACACAAATGTGATAAGATCGAACATGAGCACACAGTGCCCTAGATTTACTCCATGTCCAAGTGTTGGCTTGCCAGTGTGAAGGATAGGGTGCTGTGACCTATGGAGATGGAAGCATTAGACTTCATCTTGGAGCACTGCCCTCCAGAGATGTGCTTACTCTGATGCAAGTTATTAAAGCAAACAGCTGCATTAGCCGTGGGGAACCTTTTGTGTGAGTGTGCGCTCCACATGTTTGGGTGTGAGTAGTGTAGACATGTTCAGTAGTGACACAAACACTCAGTGTTGATGTCGGCAGATTTTGCACGCAACTGAATATTCTGGCTTTTCTGTGACTGCTGTCTTTTGCAGAATTTGCAGATGCTTTTTGATGCAGCCTAAAGCCTCCTTGATGATTTGCCTGGTAATTAGATATATTCCTGGGGTTCTGGGCTAGCGCTAAATGTCATTATTACACCTCATATAGCTTCTCCCTCTGAGCTAGGTAACACATCATAATGAATGCTTTTTTTATTCCCACTGCACCCTTTAACATCTACAATACCCACCTTCACACACATACCACGCACTTTCTTTTGGCATCACGGCACCTGGTCCAAGCTGCCATATGGGCAAATTGAAGTGACACTTATTCACTCCTATGGTGATGGTAGGTCACAGGTGCAGCTGTCTGGCATGGAAAAGTGTTACTTGCAGTTATGTTAAACAGTATCCTTGAAAGGGAGGTGCTGTATTGGCCTGAGTTGACCAATTGGCAGTAAACAAGAAAATAAAATTAAGACAGACATTACATTTCCTTTGCACTTTGGAGAGCCTCCAGCCTGAATTTGAGATATTCTGCCATATTTTTTTGGCCCTCCATAATTTTGTGTGTAATTGTGTGTGCATGCTGTCTTGTTTATGTTAGTGTGAATCACAGTTAGGGAGGCAAGGCTGAGGGAAATTAATAGCTTGTTGACTGGGTGTCTGCAGCTCCTGTCTCCCCCTGACATTGCAGATGCTTCCCATTTAGGTAATGGAAAGCTACAAGGGCTTGAAGATGCTGGAGATACTTGGAAGGAAGAGGACAGACAGACAGGCTAAGCCTGGCAGCAAGTTGACTCTGCAGCCCCCAAACGCATGACAGGCGCAGCATACAAAAAAGCCAGCACCATCTACCAGATGGAATAGGAGGAGATGCCTTAGGAGTCCTGTTATGAAAGGTGTGGAATGATTTCCCAAAAATAAAACCGCCCATCTAAGCAAAGTTTATATTCTTGCTGCATCTCTCTTTCCCTCTCACTCACACATACACACAAACTAGGCTGAGTAAGCACAGATGCCTGAATTACTTTTTACCTTTGCCCAACTTCTTTTTTCTCTTGCCAGATGCTATTTGTCTCCCTCTTGCCTATAGTATCGTGGACCATCTGATCAACTCTGCAGTAGAATTGTGCTCTGCTGGGTTAAGAGCAGTGTGTGGTAAGGATTAATGTGACAGAGCCTCCCAAACGTGCCACAAAACCATCATCTTTAACCCTGGCAGCAGGAAAGGCACACAAAGGGGGTTAGTAAGATGAGCTCACTGGCTGGCTGCTATCTACCACAAACCCCCCACCACTAAAACAGGGCGTTGTATGCAAATGAAACTCCACCGATAAGCAATTGCAGGGAGGAGAAAAATGTGTGAGGCATTAAATCATGCCTCTGGTAGCATTAAAGAATAATAATAATAATGGAGAACTTCGAGACATCTCTGGTTATTGATGTGTCTTCTATGAAATGCCTCCATTGAAGAAAGTGTGACACTAATGTCTGCCCTGTGGCAGAGAGAGAAGGAGCATCAGAGACAGGGGCCACTGTTCATTTATTTGCAAAAGAGAAAAAAAGAATGCTGTGTCAAAAACATTTAGAGTAATAATTTCAAAATCTGATTTAGTCCCCTTATTAGACTTGGAAGTATATAACAACAATAATACCAGACTTTACACACAATTCAGGGTTATAATTTCACATTTTTATAAATGTCTGCGCAAATGGTTCTGGAGATTGCGAGAGATGAAATACTTATCAAGTTGGCTGGAGGGAGGAGAAAGCTTATATTGCAGCAGTTTCTCTTCAACATGGCCTGATTGCAGCAGAGTTTGGGAAGAAGACTCATGCTCCAGGTGCCACCCTGTGACAGTAGGGCGCAGATGGGTCTAAACCACCATGTGCACCATTGGCAGCACTTTGCGTCCATATACTGTGGAGTGGGCAGGCAACGTGGGACGCTCAGCTGGCCGCATGGAGAGGGTCAGGGGGACATAGTAGTTTGCCCAAGGCCAGCTCTCTAGGGATTTGCTGTTTCTTTGTTGTGCATGTCATCGAGAGTATGCTGAAAACTTACTGAAGCCCATTTAAAACAAGCAGATGAGAGAAATATTGGAGAGGCAGAGAACATCATCAACTTAGAGGTTAACGAGGAACACAGATGGCGGCAGCAGTGGTAAAAAGTTGTGTCAGACCTTTATATTAACACATCCAGTGAAAGTGAAAGACCCTTTTGAACAAGCCCTTTTTGAACAAGCCCTGTTCATTTAGTTTTCATTTGTTTTTGTTTTTAAAGCTGTCACCGTGATTCAAGTGGTTCCCAGAGCAAATGTCCTTGCCATGCAAAATATATTCAAAGACGTGTTTTTTTTTAAAAAGTGATGACTCCTTTTTGCAGATTAATAGGGAGTAGTTTTACACTCACTGATCAAATGATCTTATTAATATAAACAAGCCTGTTACCCACCTCCTTCCCCCTGCTACAAAACAACCTTTTAGAGAGAATCTACTTGTCTCTTTAACACAGAACCCCATTTCCCCACTAACACCACCGTCACCTCCAACACTCCCCCAAGTCTTAGCAGATATCGCAGAGTGGAGCTCATAATAGCAGTATAATGTGTGTGTAAATATGTCCTTGGTCTATCTCTATCCTTCTTTCTCCATCCCCTTATTTGTCTCTTTCTACAGTCTCCAGCAGTGCATTCTGACATTGAGGTCATTAAACAGTCAGAGTTTTGGTTCTATTTCGGTTTTCCAATATTTTTTCGCCCTCTGTGCATTTGCACTTTTCAACCTAAACCCAGAGCTCCACATGTATGACCTCACCCAGCACCAAAGGCCTGGCTGAACAAGGACCCCCCCCCCCAGCAGATCGTCTACATGCTGTACAGCTTCATCAAATGCGTTTGTGTGTTCCTCTGAGGGAGGGGGAAGGGGGGGTAATGGATGGTGTCTTCCAGGGGCGAAGGCTGAGCAGAGAGATGGTAGAGAGCATCGTTAAAAGCATATGAGTGTGCTTATACGAGCGAAGGGGCCAGTCTGCTCAGGAAAGGGCAAGCTTTTATAGGGACAACCTTTGGCTATGAGTGCAAGCAATCAGCATCTTTTCTTTGTCCAAAGCTCTCAGAAATCCTGTGTTTTTTCTCCCTCAGCTGTGGGTGTCCTTCTGAAGTTTGTTGATTTGTTCTTTCTGTTTTTTAGCCTCTCTTTCCCACTCACCCAATCTCTCTCTCTCTCTCTCTCAACATGGTTGTCATCACATGGCCGTGACAAAATGTTGAACCAACAGGTCAAAAGTCCCTAATAGGTTGTTGGTGTTCAGATGCAACAATGGCCCTGATTCACATTCTTTATAACACCACTGCGTTAATGGAGGGCCAAGGGTGACAGTAACACCATATGAAAATAATAGTGTTTGCCATGTACTGGCTTGTTGATTTGCTGCCTGATGGATTTTTAATATTCACTGCTGGGTCGTTCCGGACGGTTGGTTGTGGCCATTTAGCAGCTCAATGCTTCTGGAGAGGAGCTTTGCTGCCACCACAGAGAGGTGGCAGGGGTTGAGAAAAAAACAGAAAGGGTAGACACTTTAAATTAATGATGGTCTGTGGCAAGTCTGCTTCGGCCTTGGCCCGGTCTGAGAAGAGACGATGTATGTTCAATTGCTAAAAGGTTTGTTCTAATTAACAGAAGTGAATGTGTCTAGATAGAGAGGCAATAATCTCGTTTGGGAGGACGAGGAGGAGAATGGGGACACAGTGACCTGTGAGGGGAGAGCCACGAGCAAATTGAGAGATGAGGAGAAAGCAATGCAGACTTGGTTAACTGATTGACGATCAAAGTGCCCTCTGAAGACGTAGCAAACAACCTCGAGTGACTCATTGATGACCAAACACGTTTAGTGCACAGCCATATTGTTATCCCTTTGATAACTTGTATATGCTCAAATGTACATTCCATGTCTTTGGCACAATACAGGGCATCTTTCTGTACATTTTCTTAAAAGAATAGAATTTAAAATCTGGTACTCCAGCAATTTAATATTGCCGATAAAGTATGGGAGGCTTGCATGAGAGAATTTAAAGAATGAATGGTCAGATTCTAAGCAACAGTGGCCGAGATATCATGACTTTTAGTCCCTAATATTAGTCAAGCTTCCAAAATGCTGGAGCCTACATTTCCCACTCAATAGCGTCTTTCAATAGACGTTTCCTGTTCTAATCTTTCAAACCCCATACATGCCCCTATAATGCAGACTCTCTGTCAAATATTTAAAGTCTCAAGCCTAACTGAGAATGACCCTGATGACATCATCAGAGTTATTTCCTCTGACTTCAGAAAGGTCCCTCCAAAACCACAAAAGACATTATATAACTGTTTTCACAAGCTAAGCACTGCTCTCCATGATAAGTGAATTGACCTTCATGTATACTTGAATTGATGGACTTAGAAACTTGTGAATGAATGAATGAATGAAAAGTGTTCTAGCATACTTCCACTATCAACCCGGCCGAAAGATATTGACCACAGGAGTGTATAAACAAACAAACTGGAAATCATAATTTCCTTTCTACAAAGACACATGAGTGACACATTTAGCAACTGCATCAGCTTAACAAATGCTGTCTACATGTAATACATGTTGTGTGAAATGAGTGTAAACCCTTCTATCTACATCTTATTTTACAGATTATAGAATACTTTCAGCTCAGGCGCAGTGTTATGAATTCCCCTTCATTTGTAGGTAGGCCTAATTTGACACCTGCCTCATCATTTACAATTAGGCATAATGGGATGTAATTGGCCATCTGCCTCTGTCATCATGTGTTCCTGGAGAGGGGCCATGTTTGTCTCCTTCTGTTTAGGGAGCCAGCACACTTGGAGATGCCGTTGCTCTGAATGTCACCCCTTGATTATTTTAGCTTAACAGAGAGCAGTGGGGGAAGAACCTAAAATTAATCATTCAATATACAATATAAATATAAACTTAGCACAAAAAGTAAGGAAATTTGTGTTTGGTAGATTATTTCTCTGTGGTAACAATGCTTTTTGGCAATAAATCTTATACCTTATACCAGGAAAGCCTGTTTAGTTTCCTTTCAAATGGTGCCCCATTTCTAAGGAACATGCATTTGTGGGATGAGCAGCAGCACTGAGTATGTGGGTTGCGCCCATGAAAAATTTGCCAAATCTTCTCTGCCAATGCCAAACAGCTGATTTTGCCATTGACTCGTTTGGTGTTTGGTGGATTGGATGATTGAAGTTTGAAGGAACAAGACATATTGGCAATTGAGTAATTTATTCATTTCACAAACAGGATCCTCAGTAGCGTGTGTAAGAACCATACACAGCCACAAAAGCCTGGTACCTCCTCCTCATGCTGGTCACCAGCCTGGTCACACACTGCTGTGGGATGGCATCCCATTCTTCAACCAGCAGACTGACCTCAACCCCATTGAACACTTGTGGGATCAGCTTGTGTGTGCTGTTCAACCACATTGGCTGACTTGCGACAAATGCTGGTTGAAGAATGTGAAGAATGTGAAGAATCTTGTTTCTTCAAACTTCAAACTTCAATCATCCAGTCCACCAAACACCAAACGAGTCAATGACAGAATAAGCTGTTTGGCATTGGCAGAGAAGATTTGGCGAATTTTTCATGGGCACAACCCACATACTCAGCGCTGCTGCTCATCCCACAAATGCATGTTCCTTACAAATGGGGCACCATTTGAAAGGGAACTAAACAGGCTTTCCAACGGTATACGATTCATTGCCAAAAAGCATTGTTACCACAGAGAAATAATCTACCAAACACAAATTTCCTTACTTTTTAGGCTAAGTTTAGATTTTGTTTGGCTTTTTATTTTCATTTGCTAGTGGAGATAGACAGGAAAGTGGGATGACATGCAGCAAAGGGCCACAGGTGGTATTTGAACCTGGGCCGCTCCCAAGGACTTGGCCTACATGGGGCGTACACTCTACTGGGTGAGCTTTTACATATGCAGCACAGAGGGTATATAAATGGCCAACATAACATAGGCATAACACATTGTTATCAAGGTACTTTAATTACTTTTTTTTTTTACATGTTTTGGAAGGAAAACTTTATAGAGGAAAAACTAAGCTAGAGTACTATATCTATGGCATTTTTAAGAGTGAATATGATTTTTGGCTGGTAATAGGTCAGGCAATTTTGGGCAATTTAGACGGGCAAGTGAATACTGACAGTCACTGGTTTGTAATTGTTAAGCATAATTGAACTCTTTTACTTTTTTTGGCTTTAACGGTTAGTGAATATCTGACAAAGACATTCAGTGATCGAAACAGAAAGATAGCAACAGATATATTTTGCCTCCTCAATTATCCTCACCTCTAGTGAACTCAAAACCCTTGGCAGGTACTGTAATTGCTCTGTTCTTCCCGTCAGTCACAGTTAACTCTCTCCATAACTGTTCCCACTTTTTGCTCCACCTGTTACCCGTCGTCTGCTTGATGTGATGACAAGCACCACATTTCTGATGACAGGCAAGACAATCTTGAGTGACAGTGGCTTTCATTCCTTCATCCCTGTCACTCACGCTGCCTGGCCACTGGGAACAAGTGTTTCAACTTAGCTTGTTGTCTCTGCACTGTAAGTGCTAAGCATTAACAGCAAATAATTCTACCCATGCGCATTTCTCAGAAACCCCGTGGTTGATGCTGGCATCAAAAAGGACAGCCCACAAGCTACTGTGCAATACGTAAATGACCTCCTGCACACTGCAATGATCAAAAGAGCCTTCGCCCACAGGCTTTATTTGGCTTCAGGCACATTGTTGGCACAAATAACTAAATATCACAACTTGTGCAATGCTGTGTAGTGTGTTGCACAAAAAGACAAAAAACAACATTCCAAAAAGGACATAATTTCAGGCTGGTGCCAATGATAATTTATAACCCTATTCAGATTTCAGCCCTAAGATTTCCAGCGTGACCCCTGCATATCTTCATTCACATTTCTGTTCTCCACACTGTGATGGCTTAATTAGTATATATTAAGGATTATGTGGGCACACACATTCCTAAGAGAGGTGGATGTTTGCTGCTCGTGTCAAGAGCCACTAAAACCATTTTTACGCCTCCCAGAAAGATACAATACTAACTGTAGCCATGCTAAAATAATCCATGGGGGTCCATCAAAATCCAGCCGAACACCCTGCAGGGAATCTTGACCACAAAGAAGATGTCTTGCATGTCAGGATGGTTCCTCTTAAATAAGCTTTACATTGTACCCATTCCCACTTGTTTTATTCAATAAATTTTTACAGCTTTTCTAACTTACACTCTAACTTAAGCTCAGAGGGCCATAAAAGCTAAGGCCTTGTTTTCAACCGCAGGCAACAGCAAAAAACAGAAGATAAATTAACATCACACACATCAAACTCTAAACTTGTACTTGGACACTTGTTTATCATTTAATGCCTCAAGTGAATTTTGGACATTGGATGCTAAAGGGTAAACAGAGGCCCACATGAACATATCATGCCGTGCTAGCCAGCAGACATCTTACCGATTAGTTTCACTTTTCAGGGTTAGATCTAATCAATTCCTGTCATCAATACTGGCTGAGCAACTTGAGAGAAAAGTAAATCAAAGAGAATAGTCTTGCACAGGGTGTTACTGTAAATAAGAGCAGTTTCAGATGGGTAAGGCTTTTGAAGTGCCTGCAATTTTTTTCCCTGATACTTTCGTATGTCGTATAGATTCTCAGATCTCAAATTCAGATTGAGGAAGCTGTATAGTTAGGTGATGTGAATCAGACTACTGGGCCATTAGGATGGCCAATATTTCAACTTTTAAGGCTGTGGCTTTTAAAACGTTAACGTAAATATTATATGTTGTGTAGTTCATTCTTCAGTTTGTATACATGCTCAGTCATTTCGGCTTCTCTCAGCCTCTCTCCCAATTTGCTCTTAGTCACTTCTGCATCCTGTATTTAATTCATGTATTGCCTTAATAGTGCTCAATATTAAGTTACATTCTCACTACAACTACACTTCAGTCAGTCTCTCTCTTTTGCACGTGTTTTCATGCAGACATATCTGCAGTGTGATATAGTATACCCTGTCACAGAGGTGGGAGTCAGCTGGTTGGTGTGTCACTATGACAAAACATGACAGATGTGTTTAGGCAGTGGATTGCCAGACCTGCCATACAGCATTAGGCTCACAGAGTCAGAGAGGAAGGCTGGGTATTCCCACCCACACAGGGAGTCCAATCATAGACATAATAATGGTTTGTCCACAGTGAGGATCGGATGTCTGAGCCGGCCTGAGAGACTGCTGCAGACCAGGAGAGCTGTAATCCAAATCTTCCTGGATATCAGGGATTCACTGCTGGGTTCCTTAATGTGGAAGATTTCGAGGAAAACTTAATGAGCTTGCAGCTGAATTCAGATGATTTACTGACACGAGCTAACGTAAAATGATCAAAGACAATCTCATTATTCTTCTGTCATTCACTGAGACTTTTTTTTCAAAAACCTGATTAATCATTAATTCATCATAAGGAGGGCCATGCACACAAGGTTTGGGGAACTGACAGATTTGACAGATATCCTAACACAGCTTTTCATGTTCATATACATCTTCTGCTCAACCTGTCTGGAAACCAATCTGTGAACTACAAGGCAGCCTATTGTCCATGCAAATCTAAGCACATGACGGATCCCTCTTAAAAAATGCAGTGTTTTTCATGAATTATGAAATGGTTTTATGTTAGTTGTGGAGGACTTTTCTTCTCATAGAGGCTCATGGTCAAATGAGTCCACCCACTCCATGAAAGAGCTGACTGGGAAACATATTGAACATAGCCTTCTGTCCCTATTTTCAGTTCACCTGTGGTCAGCTTTACTGTACAATGGCAATTATCCCGGATCCCCTGATAGCAACTTCACTTTAGTGCCAAAAAAAGTACAAAGATATGACTTTGTGAATAACCTTGGGAAAATGGGGCTTTGATTACCATATAATTAACTGCCATATTCATTACATAAGATGTACATAAAATGAGTAGAAGGAAGCCTTTGCTCCATGAGGAATACTTATACAATAGGATTAGCCAAGGCTTAATTACCATATAGGAATTAATCCTATACGTCCAGCCAACACGTGAGAAAAATAACACTTACCAATAAGCCTTAAAGAAACTGTGATAATCTTTGTTAGTGTTAATGTGTTCAATTGAAATAGCACTAAAAACAATAAAGAATACAGAAACATTGCTTGAGCCAGGCTCACTGGTTAGCTCAGACCTATAGCAACACATTGGCGATTTATTTTTATCACAATCATTTTTATCAATAATAATAAAATCTATCAACGATGCATTAAAATGAGCTCATGCTGTTTCCCCACCCATCAAAAAACACAAAAATCAGACACAAAGTCCAAAACAAACAAGAAAACAGAGAAAATTCCACTTCAGTTAACTTCGACATGGATGGCTTTACATGCTACGCACTTTTTCTTTCTGCATTTGCTCGGGTTTCAGAGGTGGGTTAACCAGCTGAGGTGAAACAGTGTCTGTGAAAGGGAGGCTCTGCTAGTTTGCGGTCTGTGTTAGTGATACACCACTCTGTGGTGTTGTTTTAGTGCCCAGGTTGAACTCTGTAAGTCTTTCTATAGTCTGGTCTCATCTCTGAAGGATAGTGGACACATCAGGCCCAGGGGAATGTGTGTGAAGTGCAGCTGCTGTCAACACAACTATGCTCACAGCAGAGGTCAGTGGTAATCTGACCCCCTGGCGAAAGAACGGGTCCCTTCACTTAATACCATGAACAGAGGCCTATCACTTATATACACACGTGCATTTTCACCCCACTTCGCTATAATCCCACTATACAAACCTAGACCTACACAACCTGCTGCTTTTTGGATGCTTTTATATAGGCCTTAGTGGTCCCCTAATACTGTATCTGAAGTCTCTTTCCCAAAATTCAGCCTTGGTGCAGAATAATAGCCACTAGAGCCAGTCCCACAATTAGCTTTCCTTAGGATGTGCCATTTCTGTGTCTGTAGCTTTAAATGCTATTGAGCAGGAGAGAGGGGGGAGGGGGGAGGCAAGGTGGAGGGCCAAATTCTCAGGGCGGGCAAAGCAAAGAAAGGGGAGGTAACCTTTCTCCTTATGACGTCATAAGGGGAAGATTCCAGATTTCTAGCCACTGGGGGACCATAGGCAGGCTTGGGAACTCATATTAATGATAAAAAACCTCATAAAGTGAAATGTTCATGCCATGGGATCTTTAAAACAAACTCACAACACACACAAACACACACACACAGACACAGACACAGACAGACACACACACACACACACACACACACACACACACACACACACACAGAGTTGTTATTGTTAAGTAGATGTTTTAGTCTCATAAATTTCTGGTATCCTGCATGTGATAAAACCGCTAAATTAACAGACATTACTGAATCATTAGTGAAGCACTGACACCCAAAGGCCTCTCACATTTTACTGAATGACCACTTTCCACCTCCCTGCCACTCACTCAGACAAAGTATCCATCCATGAGGAAACTACAGCAAGCTATGATAAACAAAACCAAATACCCATAAGTGCCTGCAAATATGACACTGTATGTCACAAGCCCGCCCACTGCTCCCATCCTGTCATGCGGCTGTCGCTATGGCAATTGAGTTTCCTGATGAAAGCCGTCCACCAATGAGATGCCGACGTAACTCTAATCGGTCAGACAGCCTGTTCATGCTTTGAGCGGCACATATACCCACTAATTTGTCAGCCGTAGGCTTTAGAATCCGCACATTTCCTTTCTTTTTTTTCTCCCCACTACACATACAAGAGATCCTAATGAGAGTGCACATGTTGAGCTCTAGACAGAGTGGTTTTGACTTTATACCTTAAGCTAGGACTGAATTCAACACTTTGTGTTGCGGTGCGGGTGTGACATTTCCAAGGCAAGGGCATATTCACACACCTTTCACAAGCCTCCGCTCTTGGACAGAGGATAAAAATAATCTGAGGATGTTGCAGTGAAACTGTTTCACAATAAAACCTCTCCTGAGCCTCAGTCTCTTACTGCTCCCTAATTGGCTACAGCACCTCCTCACCTACTTTATTGGATGTTTTGACAGTGTGGGAGCCAAAATACTGCCAGCAGCCTCGCAAGGTTTTTCATTTTATCGTTGAGTCCCATTTTGTTCTCAAATGGTGCAACAAAAAGCTGAAGAAATGTAATTACATAATCAGGCATATCAGGCTAGATCTTTATGTGTCGATCCTATTATTATTCTAGTTTAGTAACTTTGTGACTGCCAATTGTGAGAATGTTATCAGTTTCTTTTCTTTATGAGATCACAGCAAGAACTTTATGATTCCTTGGGTACATACACTTTTTGAAAAACAAGGAAAACTGTTCAGTGTATCTCTTAACCCGAAATATGGCATCTCAAAATATGTTTTTAACATAACATATGGCTTAAATTACATAGGATTATAAGTGTTCTCTTAGTGGAGTTTATGAGAAGCAAAAGGCAGATTTAAGTGGATAAGTCATGGGAGGCTGATGCCTGTAAAGAAGACTGTATGCTTCTTGCAGATGTGCAAAAACCAAGCAGTATCACTCTGCAAGCTACAAGCTGTTTGCTATCAGTCTCCTATCCAAGAATCAATGGAAAGTGCATTGCACCTGTCAAATGCACTGTGCAGGCCACCTTCACTGTCTGTGGATAACATTATTGATCCTTTAAAGCTTTGATTAGATGTTTCAGTAAAGTCATACTGTATAATTAAATAAATAAATAAAAAGAAGCAGAGGATGACTGCACTTTTACAGATGTATTTCTTAAAGGAAGTTCATATCAGATCAAATCTCATTTATCACATTTTACTGGGAAAAAAGGAAAAACAATAACAAAATGTGCTGGTGCTGCTTACATCCAAGACGGAGTGGAGTATTTTCAATTAGCTGGCCTCGACTGGCACGCTAGGTTTGAATATTATTGACACACTTGCACTTCAGCGTGCACGTGAAGGAGCATAAGGCTAATGGAGAAACCTGCCTGAGGTGTGGCTTCCCACCCTCCGGCTATATTGTGCTCCCGAGCAACATGGCCCCAAGCAGCAGGAGAATTAAAAACAAGCCCTGTCAATTTTCATTATTAGGCATCAGGTGCTGTGCCAGGTCCAGCAGTCATGCTCGGCTGCTCTCCACCACCCTCACAGCCTTTTATCCCTAATTGACAGTCTTAAGTCCACTATCCTGGTGCTGCTGAGGAGATAGACAGGGTGGGAGGAAGAGAGGGAGAGGGGGAGACTGAGGGAGAGACAAATATGGAGATACTGTATAGATACAGTAGAACTAGTGAGAATGGTGTGTGTAACCGTGAAATTCAAGTCTCTCTCATGACTAATGTGTTCCAGTCTTTTTGCAATAAACCAACATAAACAATCATATTTCTAAATTCAATTTCAGTATAAATTACCAGATTCTGTGGAAAATGCAATACCTTAGTCAAGCAAGGTTAAACATTCAAAATGTTCTCCTCATCACACTGATTTAATTGGTACAATGGACCCTATTTCATTGTCTCTGAATCCCGAGTAGGTAAACGGCTCTATTTGCTTAACACTGCTACGCATTTACCACTAAACAAGTTGACTCATAAGCTGTGTAACCTTCCCTACTGCTCCCCTCTCCTCTATCCTTCCTGCCGTTAAATGCTAAACCAAGCGAGCCATGCTAATCGGTGGGAAGAGGCGACTAAAGCTACTGCTAATCCATTCTGGAATTACGGGGGAGAACAAATTAAGAAACTTCAACTCATTAGCTGAGCTTTAATTCACCGCCCCTCCTGGAGTAATCCCTAAACTCTGCCTCTCCAGTTAATTATACTGAGGCCCTGGATGAGAGGCCCTTCATTGTGTATCTGTTGTTGTTGTGCTGTGTTAACTTTGTGTGTGTGTGTGTGTGTGTGTGTGCCTGTTTGCCCAGGTGGTTTCGACTCAGAGAAGCAGGCTTAGATACATCAATATTACAGCGGTATCCTACAGTGAGAATAACCTAATGCTAAATATTTTTCAGTTGCTAAGATAACGGCAAAGCTTTGACTATTCCAATGATTTATTTATTCAAGGGTTCAGGCTATAAGGGAGATAAAGTTGTGTATGTGGATGCACTTTTCTATTTGAGGTGCAAGGCATGAAAGTAAACTACATGAAAATATAAACACCTTCAATCGGTCTCTTTTCTTCGCCTGGGTTTAAGGGAATTTTTGCATGTGGGAAATGGTAGGTGCTGCTGTGATGAGAGGAGGCAAAGTCAGAGAAATCACAAGAGTTGCTTCCATGAAAAAGTCACCTGGACAAACTAAATGATTTACACAGGCTTTGGAATTGTTCTCTCAGGTCAGGAGTATTGATATACACAAACTTATGATGCTGGGCCTTTTCGGGCAGGAACCACAACTCAGACTCTGCATTATTCCAGCACCTTTATATGGATAGTTGCAAAGCATTTCCCACATTGACCTCATAATTACCTCTGCATAAATACTATTTTGCAACTATTTTCTGTTATTGAACTTGTTTTCAATGCTTATGTTCCCATATATCTTAGCGGGGTGCACAAAAGCGGAAATCAATACCATCCACTTTTGATAAATGGAGTAGCAACATGGACGAAGGTGCCTAACAAGGATACCTTTATAGACTGTTGTGCTAGCTGAATATGCTGGACATCAATGTGCTGTAACATTATCAGTCAGTACTCTCAAAAATGCATGTTATACAATGGATGTAGCTCTCGTGTCCGCAAGAGTGTTGAACTCATTTTCAATCTACAGCCACAAAATTTCAAGCACTTTTTTTTAGACAGCAGATACTTTATAAATTAACAGTAGTTGCTGTGGCCACCAGCGCCTTTTAGAGAGGATTTCAATGGCTTTCTGAGCTGTGCGGATGGATTCACATTTGAACTTTGTCATTACATGGGCGATAAGCCACCCATAAGAGAGGCTTTTGTAATTTCAAATATGGATAAGTGGCAGGAGAGGATCAAGCAGGAGCGACGGATGGATACATGGATGGAGGGATACATGTGCATGCCTGTGCTTTAAAACCACTTCATGTGCCTCACTTTTCTTGCCCAGAGACACATGCGGTGATTGTTGTAATCAGACGAAACCGTCCAGGAGGCCTAATATGGAAGCTGTGTAATACCTGTTTCCAATTTGCTTTTGTTTACGCTCCAATCGCACAAGTGACCCGGCCATTTGCAATCACTGCCTCAATAATTAACCACAAGTATTGTGGACCAAAAGATAGGACGGATGCACTTGTTGCTCCTCCCTCTCACACCCTGCTGTGAGCACATTGATTTGTGGGCTACGGGAGGTTAGTGTGGGGGCCGCTTGCCATGGATCTCCCATCAGGCTAATGAGGCATGACGTGACAGCTTTGGTGATTGGGTGAACAGGGGACGCTGCTTGTGGCTGTTCTGTCACTAAGCAGTACATACTGCTGCAAATCCCCCCCTCAGTGAAGTGCTATTGTCCGGCTATAGGGCCTTATTAAAAACATGGGTCAAAACTGTTCTGATGCGCATTTCAATGTTTGTGTTCCAATAAAGAGCATAGAGGTCTCCATTCACAGCGGGGCATGTTGTCTGTGGACATCAATTATGAGATCAGACCCTTGAGACCAAAAAACAGAAAGACTGTATTTGGAGAAAAAGCAGAATAATTTGTATGTGTGTGTGTGGGTTTGTGTCATCATATAAAAGGAAATACACTTTGTCAAATTCAATGCTTTTTAGGCATCTACAAGTACAACGTCAGAAAGAAAAGAACAGAAAAGAAACAGAATAGAAAGCCTTGATCCTTTTTACTGTTCTTAATTAGTTTTTCTGCACATGAAAAATAAGCTTTTGTTCTGTTCAGCACACCATTGTTCTGCAGTGTGATAGTGTCCATTGTGTAGCGGATCTCAAGATATAATAAATGTTACTGCACACACACAAAAACTGTGGCATTTCAACATGATGGAATTGTCACAACACTTAAACCCCCTCACACCCAAACCCATTTTCACATAAGCGCACGCACGCACGCACACACCCACCCACGCACGCACACGCGCGCACACACACACACACACACACACACACACACACACACACACACACACACACACACACACACTCCTCATCACCTGATTCCATCTTCCCTAAAGGATCAATCTGACGCCAGATCAGATCTCATCTGACGCAATGCGAGACCACATCCACACTTCTGCCAGCAGCTAGAGGGAGAAAAAATAATCTGTATTTAATACCTGAACCTAATTAGCTCTGAAATCTGAGGTTAATTAAACAAAAGAAGGTTAAATTAAGTGACTGGGATTTAAGTGGTGACATACCAGATTAAAAACGCCCCCGTATTTCTCTGAATCACTCATCCCTGCAATCCACAAAAATCCTCTTCTCTCCTCATCCTCATGTATTTTTAAGACATTTGGACACATGTAAAGGGGTCTATGCTGCAGTTCACCACTAAAGACGTGTTTAAAGACATTCAGTCATTTGCATACACTTACTTCATTCGTGCACACACAGCGGAATAACACCAGATGAGCCTAGGAATAGCACAATGTTCTTAAATCTTGCTCACATAAAGGCAATTATTGTAGTAATCCCAACACAGTGTATCTGTTTGTGCCTCTATAATGGATGGCGCGACAGTGATCAGAATTAGAATACCTGGCACATACTTCATCTAATAGGCTAACAATCAGGTTTCTCACACATAGATAGAGGGCAGCCTCAAAAGGGATCAGAGTGTTCTAATGAATGCTTAATTGACATATCAACTAATGGTCATCATAAAGCCTCCTGAGTGGGCTCACGACTCAGTACAATGAAAGCTTTTGTCTCACCATAATCAACTTTAAGTCTGCAATAACGCACTGTCAGCAAGCTCTAAGGTAATTGATTTTTTTTTCTTCCCATATCATCATTTGGAGGTCAGATATGAATAGAGAGGTGTGCTGGTGTTCCTTAGAATGTCATTGGTAAACATCAAATAATATAAGAAAAAGATATAAGTTTCAGTGACTGTAATTAAGTGAGTGGAATTCACCTATAGCTCCTGTTGCACCGCATAAGGTTAACATTTTTGTTTATTCATTTCCAGGGTACCCTTGCCAAATTATCCCATTCAGGATTGCAAAGAACAAAACACAAATTCTCTTCACTCCCACTCACCGTCTCTTCATCCTCCCTCACTGGACTATTGAGCTGGATGGAGGGTTTTTAGCACAAGAACACCTGAGATACAGACATGTTCTAAATTATGTTATTGTAAAAGAGTTCTACAAGCTGGAAAGCATTTGTTTTTTTATGGAAATGACAAACAACTGGGGAATCTAAATTGCAGGATAAATATTGTACCTGTAAGTAAGCATTGGTACTTCCACCAAGGCCACCAAAGAGAAAAGTCTGCCACATTTTTGAAATCATCACGTTTGAAAGCACTGCCTCTCTGTAAATGACCTTTCGTGGGTGGGGAAGCAGATTGGCCATTCAGTCCTCTTTTTTTTTTAAGGACAGAGGTGACATGATGATAGCCGCGCGATCGCTGGCACTTGAAAGCCCTCTACTCTTAATGCTACCACCTGTGTTTGTTGCACAGGTTCGTCTGCACTCAGGCTTTTAGTACTGGTTACTCTTCCTCTGCAGCTTGCTAATGATGTTCGATATAGGCTTGCAGGGAGAAAAACGCAGCTCTCGATAAAAGACCCTAGGTATCTCAACTTTATCAATAATGTATCTTACCCACTACAGCATGCACCTGTAAACAACCTTAAAAAGACAAAAAAAAAACGTAATTTCCGAGGTAAGACTTCTTCCACTAATGAGCCCTCACACAACCTGTTGCATTGCTGTTTTCTTCCACATGGTAGCATGAGTCAAAAGGATGAAGGTGACTTTTTGAACAGCTATTTCGTCTGCGAGTGGGCTGTGTGCTAGCACTATTAGTGAGTTGCTGGACTAAGAGAAGTGAACGGGCTGCCAAAGAACACCCAAGAGAATCCACTGCCAGGTGTATCCCTATAATCATTGAATTCCTGTGTGGGTAGAATCCTTAGTTTAACCAACATTCTCTCTCTACCTGAGGTCCATCATTATCAGGTATAGAGCTAGCCCCCTCTGCTGGAGTGCCTCCACATGGTGTGTAGGTACAAAAATGTAACCCTATTGAACCTCTCTCTGTCTGCGCCCCTCTGCGCACCCCCCCGTCTACAGGATGAAAGGAATGGCCTGAGGGGGGTCATTTGTATCTGTTGCCCCTGTTCCTTGTCTTAGTTGTCCAGCCTGTAGGCCATCTAGTCACTTGGAACCAGGTGTCAAAAGGAGTAATGGCACAGATCGATGTGGATGTGGGGGAAGCTTCCTTTCTCCCACATTTTTCTCTTTACCACTGAATCGGAACACACCGATGGGGAATCGTTGGGTTTGCGAGCTGGCGGTGGTGATGTGTGCTGAGGGGTCATCGGGGTGATTATTTTTTTCTTGTCTTACTGTGCCTGTCTCATGCCCTCCAGGCAGAACATACATCAAGAACATGCAGGTTTTGCCTTCGCTAGGTTTCGGCCGATTTGTAGCCATGGCCTTCTTCAAGCACATAATGTTGATTCTGTCTCGTTTAGAGCTCTGTTGCATTTGAAAGACTTTGTTATAAAAACCTATTTCCAACACCTCTGTGGTAAAAAAATAATTATTCACTGCTGGCTAAAAAACAGCATACACAAAAACGGGTTAAATTATTTGAAAAAAGATGAACCCATTTAAACGTGTTGTCATCATCTTTTTCCTCGACACCACTGAGAAATGTCTAAAACACTGTACACTGCTTACTGATCTATAGACCAAAGCCTTTGGAAGAGATTACCAGAGTAATCATCAGAATGTGGTTCCTCTAGGAATCAGTTATGAGAATGAATGGATTACATGAAAGTAATTCCAAGCTCAATACCAGAAGCTATCCCAAAGCCAAGAAAACAGATTCTGATCTCATACTGCTGCTGTGTCCTCCGGCTCTCTGCAGCGGTCTAAGTACCTTTGAGGCTCTCCAGTGCATAAACCACCTTCGGTTTATAGCACTGTCAAGGTCACAAGTTCGCATGGATATGTTGCACGTCTTGTTCTACACACTTGCCCAGACATCTTTAAATATTTGTAAATCTTGAAACCCATTGACGCATCTCTCTGCGTCAATGGGTTTCACATACATACACCAATACATACATACTCTAATCATTAAGAAAGACATACATAAAAAAAAATTATAAAAAAGAAGTAATTTAAGTAAGTATCCTTAAAAATTGTTTTGGAAAGAGAAATTCCACCCAGTGTTTTCTCCTACAGTAATGATATGGGTGCGCATCTGACACTCTCTGCCCGTGGCAAGACCCCATCTCCTGGGAGAGAAGGTAACAGGCGACTAATCAGCTCCCTCTGACATCTTTATCACAAACAGCCACACGCAAACACACATGGCCGCTCAGTCGCACACGTACAGACACACACACACACACATGCTCAAACAAACAGAAAGACTTGCAAACACAGTGGAGACAGATAAAAAGGATTAGGGTCTAACAGGCCAGCAGACAACAGGACAGAGGAAGGACATGCTCTGTGTGTGTGTGTGTGTTAGTGAACTACTTTCCTGCTCTATCTCTATCTATCTATTTGTGTGTGCTAGATTATGTCTGTCTCTCTTACCTTACATACACAAACCTGCACGACACAGTCCCATCTCTCCCTGCTAAACACACAGCTTTTCCCTCCTCCCCTGCCTCGATCACTCCTCTGTGATTAACAGACAAGTAATGTAAAATTGCTTATTGACTTGAACAGAGGTTATTTATAACATCAATGTCTAATTCCACATGCAAAATCTTTGTGAGGGTTAAGCTTCAGCCGGTATACAGGTTTTGGCAACAAAAGAAAGCATTTACTACACCATGGCTGATTTCATTATTTCCTATTTAGCATATGCACAGTATGCTGCACACAATGGCATGGCAATAATAATAGGAGCATGCATTTTTATAACAGTAAATGCAACAGGCTTCATTTACATTTCAATTGTAGGCATTTAAGCAATACATGTATCCAACGCAACTACAATAAGCTAAGAATTTAAATAAGCATCGATTATACAGTGCCAACCAAAAGTACAAGCAGAGAGTTTTGGCAGGTGCGAGTGAAAACACAGCAACACCCAGGCAGTTTTGATGCTATGATGCGTTTGTGTCACAAGGTTTTCTCAAAGCAAAACAGCTACAGTACATCATGTATCATCATGTTATAAAACAGCTGAATGCCCAATATCGTCATTGACCATTTGTTGTAGAACGCTTTCTCTTATAAATGTTTCAAATTTCATCTAACAGACAAGAAAGGCTTCTGACAGAGGATGTAAGAGCTGGCTCCTTGCGGTGATCACAGGTTTACAAAATGTCCCATAGGCATGTCCTGATGACCCCCCACTGTGCTGTGTGCACTTGATACAGTCATGATAAACTATCATGCTCCTACTAAATCACAGATCAAAGTGTAAACGGCAAAGACAAGACAGGCAAGATCAAGTTTGGACCGATGTTCAAAAAGAACAAGAAAGTGTCTACTATCTTGTGATAGTAATAAATGCAGTCTGACAAAAGTAACCACATTATTGTAGGGGTAGACAAGTTTAAATGTGTTTTATCCCTTCTACATAAGATTTAAAACTGAAATATGTCAATATGTGCATGTTGTCACCCATGTTGTGGTGGCGAGAGGTCATTCAAACAAAAAATGCGGCCGCGCTAGTGATGGTGCTCCTTCTACAGTTTGGCTATCATAGGTTACAGTGCTCTAACTAGATTTGATGGTAAAATCTTTACAGACTCAGACACTGATTTAAACAGATCACTGCTACTTCTGTTTATTGATCTCACTGAATAGTTGGAAATTTGTTGTTGATTTTATTGTTATACTGCAAAAAAGCAGAAATTGTATGACAGCTCTGGTTACATAATAATACTAATACTAATAACACTACTACTACTACTACTACTACTACTACTACTAATAATAATAATAATAATAATAATACATTTAATTTATATGGCACTTTTCAAAGTAGTCAAAGACACTTTACAACAAAACCATGGTCCAGAATTTAAAGCACCCATATTATGCTCATTTTCAGGTTCATGATTGTATTTTAAGGTTGTACCAGAATAGGTTTACATGATTTAATTTTCAAAAAACACCATATTTTTGTTGTACTGCACCGCTCTCTCTCACTGCTACAGATCCTCTTTTCACCTGGTCTCTGTTTTAGCTACAGAGTGAGACCTCTTTTCTTCTGTACTATCTTTGATTGCACTCGCACATGCGCAGTAGCTCAGATGTAGATCATGTCAGCTAGCTAGCTCCATAGACTTGTGACGTCACAAGCCGTGCTGATTTTGACCAGCTCACCCAGAGACTGAAGGCAGGACACATTCAGAAACTGTATCTCATTCAAAACAGCATGGATGGATTTTTTTCAAAGTTTGTATGTGTGTGGAAGCACCAGAGACACAAAAGAACACCCCAAATCCCAGAAAAAGTGTTTTTTTCATAATATGGGCACTTTAATGGAACTGCAGCCAGGAAGGTAGGGTAGCAATAGCAATGAGACTGGATAGGCAACGAATACTACTGTGATAAATATACTAGTATTAACGTCCAAGAAAACCTGACGAATAACCTAAAATCATGTTTTAAAATAAATACAAATTTTAGCATTAAATACCTTTCGAAAATGAAAACGACTGTTGCTGACACACTCAAATACAGTGCAAAAGTACCAATGCTTGAATCCAATTCACTCTTAACATATGACAGAATGATGAAATGCAACTGTTTTCCCAGTCTGATTCATACTTTGAGCATACTCTCTGCCCCGTCAAATGGCCCTTTTGTACCCTTTGTGAATGTTTTATGAAAAAGGTCTTTTCTGTCAAGAGACGTCTGCACTTGGGCTGCTCTTGGTGCTACTATTATCTATCTTTTTAGTGAAAATATACCACAACAGACACAACAACAAATTGACAAATGACTTTGTGCCCTTTATTTAGTGGGGTGTGAATGCTGGTTTCACTCACAACCTATCTTCTTCTCACTCTTTATTATCATTCCCACGTTAACATTTTTTTGGCACTTAACTCGTTTCACATTTGTCAATGTAGAAATTTCTTTCAAACATAACAACATTCAGCTCGGTACCTTTGCAGAACTTACAGAAAGTTATAATTTAGTGAAACATGCCACTGAAAAATACTGGAAGAACTGTGAATAATACTACCTTCTGTACTAAGGTCAATGGGTTGATGGTTGGGCGTTAACATGCAGGACTTTCAAACCAGGCAGCGGAGTTCGCTTCCCGGGGAAAACAAAAGACTTTCAGAAAATGCGTGTTCTTTGGGAGTGTTTTAACACAAACCACAATCTTTTTCATAAACTTAACTAGTCGTTTCGGTGCCTAAAACGTAACTTTCGTTGCCGCATAACGCTCACTTTTTCTAAACTTAACCGTAATCTCCGCCGAAATGACTGGCAGCTTGCGGTGCTCTGTACCCGGCTCACAGTCACCTATTCTCGGGTAACTGAACCACCAACCATCGCTGACCTACCATAGTACGGAGTACTATGTGGAGCACCGTAGCCGGTGTTGCAGAGCTCTATAGCGGCTAAACACAACAACTAACTGCTGCTGATACGACGAGCTTTGACAGAGATCTGTAGCCGTGTCACAAAACTCTGTAGCGGCTTAAACAGCTAGCAACTGCCGCTCTGTAGCACGGAGCTCTGTAGCCGATGTCATGAGACCAGCCGGCGGTCTCCTAGTTTTCATATGATATATGTTTTAGTGTGCATAACTTTTCGTACCATATCCTGCGAACCCATTCATGAGAATGCGTTGTGTGTGTGGGATGAGATGTTTGGAATGAGAGTGGAGAGGAGCTTTAAAAATCTTTAAAAACAACTCAAACATGCTCTCATTCCCACAATTTACACCCTTTATTCATACTGTTAGCTTTAAAACACTAGCTTTGGACACTTTGTGCCCTTTATACAATGTAGCTATGGAATCAAACTGACTTACACATTTGTCCCTGTGAGCCTGAAAGTGACAGCAGTGCCAAGGACAAATTCTCAATTGACTTTCAGAAACAGAGACACAATCTCTAGGGTAAAGCAGACAGTGCAAGGTTTTTAACCTGCTCTCATTCTCACTTTTTTGACACCACAAACATAAAATCTACATCAACACATTTTGCTAAGTATTTTCACTCTCCTGATAATACTATTTTGGCAATTGGACTCACGTTTTTGGACCGGGAGGCAGGAGTTTGAGAGTTGCGCCTCAGCTCAATTTATATGCAATTAACTGCCTGACCCAGGAGTCACTTAGCAGTTACTATTACCGTAGTAACATTTGATTGCTGCTGGAGGTACACAGCTAATTGAGAGGAGTTAATTAGTGTATCTGGCACACTCACACACACAGACACACACACACACACACACACACACACACACACACACACACATATTCATACTTTCAGCTAAAAACTCCATTCACACTTTGAAGTACATAACATTATCTAACTTTTAAAGACTAGTATAGCATCAGCTTTTCAACAAAGTCTAAAATATTCCACATATTTTATACATTATTGGTACTAATTAACTTTTAAAGCCAGCAATCCAGTTTAGCGTCAGCTATTCAACACCCGCACCACAATTTCTTCAGACATGTGTCTTCTCTAGTTACATCCTGCTGTTGCCCTTAAGCATACAAAGTTAAATAAATTAAGTCATTGAAAATAAAAACACCAAGATAGCTGTATAACTGAAATAAACCTGACACTGACAAATTGACCAAGGGTTATGATTACCTTTACAAATGTCTGTGAAGCTGCCTCTGCACACCTGCTGCCAACTTGAGTGAGATCAGCATTAGCCTGACATTAGCCCAACCTCTGCACCCTAATCCCTGGGCAGAGGGCAAACACCTATTGGATATTTTGATGGGAGCAGCTGCAGAAATGATGCCTGATGCTGGAGGCAAGGAAAAGCCACAAGGTTAAAAAACCCATCTTTCTCCTTTGACTTTCTATCTCTCATAACCCTTCCTGCTTATTGCTCACCTCTCACCTCTTTCCCACCACGCAACCAGACTCTGTCTCTGCTTTTCTACCTTTGCCTGCTTACTTCTTCACTCATGCATATAACTGTGTGCTTGCACTTAACACATGCGTGTGTACACACACACACACACACACACACACACACACACACACACACACACACACACACACACACACGTAAAGTTCAACCCTGACAACCAGTAGGCTGAACCTAGCGTTTACCTCAGCAGCTTGGTTCACCACCAGCTACAATTACAACCATTAGCATGCTTAATTAACAGATTCGCTGGCAGCTCATGCAGGCTGAACATGGCTCCTCGTCTCTGCCAAAACCACCAGGCTTCCAGAGATCCAACTCCCACACCACTGTCTCGAAAGGTGGGCAATTTCTGGGGAGGATGGGAGAGTATCATTGTGCTGCTTAGAAGACAGATAATAAAATAACTTCTTTTTTTCCCCGCTTAGCTGTCTGTCCCATTGGACGTAGGCTGTGTTTGATGCAGAATGTCGCAGCAGTGTCTTTTAACGTGATGTGCACGGACAGAAACAGTAAACATGTAAACAAAAGCTGTGTGACTAAAAACATCAAAGCTGTGTTTTTCCTCTTTGGGGCTCACTGGGTGAGAGACAGTGCAAGCTCTGGCACATGTCCGAAACACTTGAATGCTGCCTAGTGGTACCAATCAAGACCCACTCTCTGAAAAGCTCAATCCACCTCATGTTTTAAGGAGCAAGACACAGTTATTTTTCTGTTCCTACATACTGAACTGCTCCACATTTGCTGCTAGCTCTGAGAATTATCATTTTACAGAATGATATACTATTTGTGCTTAGGTAAAATTACAGTCCCAGTCCATTTACTATAAAGACTGCATAATGATGGAACCAATGTCAGGCAAGAAAATAATAAGCTTAAGCTGTGTGCAACCAACGGAAAGTAGTATAAAGTCATACACTTTAGTTTCTCTCTTGGTAGGTGATATCATCCAAACTTCATATAAAAGTAATACAAAATAAATGTATGAAGTAGAGAGAAAAAAATAAGAAAGGTGTCATGGCTGGACAATCCTCTTGTCTTGGGGAAAGGGATATAACTTTATACAACAATAATGTAACGCTACAATGATGCTGGAGGAAAGGAAAACCTAATTAGATGTGGGCAATGGTGCACAGTCCTCCGGAGAGATCGACCGACTCTTAAAAATGTATCATAGTGCTCAGCTTATTAAGATGTCATCTGTGCAAGCTCTGCAGGTTCAGTGTAAATACCCTCATGGCATATTCTTCTGTGGGAATGTCGATCCACCCTGTCACCACTTTTGCAGTCAATGGCTCTTTAGTGGCTGTCATTGGCTGCTGAGAATGCTTCATAAACATCTTGTACTTTTTCACCTAATTAGGCTGGAGGGATTTTACTAAAACCTAGGAGAGCAGGGCTTTTACTCGCATCAGCAGTACTAAAGGAACATACTGATATAAACTGCAATCCAGGCCCTACCCCAGTGCTCTCTCTTCCCTTCTTCTTTCCTCTTTCTTAGTTCCAAAACTTAATAGTGTCCCACCCTTTTTTTTTATTTTCTTTTTTTTTTGTCAGACTTTTTTTGACAGTAACTGTTTGTGGTTAGAGGGCCAATGTGCTAAAAAGTTGATTTTTTTTCAGTGTTTTGTGAACTACATGTTGTTATTTGCTTCATCAGTGCAATGGATACCAGATACAGCAGTGGCATTTACTGAGATTTACAATGTTTACTGTGCACACTGTATTCATCTATATTATTTAGCCTGTCTCTCTTAGTTATGCTATTATAATTCTAGACAGCTGGGGAAGTTCCTTCCTCCCTATGACACAATGAGCTGCTCTTTCATCTCTCTTTTCATTTGTTCCTTTTATGTGCATCCTTCTCCCAGAAATGCTTGTTACTAACCTAGCTCTGGAGAGTTTACTCCCCGGAGTCCTTATGTTTCTTCTTCACCCAGAATATCGCCTTGGATTAGGGTGGCACCAAGACCTGGGTCTTGGGTGCAGCTGTCGCTAGGGACCTGCTACACCCTGCTACGCTCTGCGATTCCCTGCAGTGTCCTGCTGCGTCCTACCGCGTCCACCCATGCTGTGCTGTGCCACATTACACCCCGTAACGCCCTGCTGTGCCCTACTATGACATGAACTACTACGACTACCATTGTAGTCACTGTTCCATTATCTTTTTTGTGACTATTACTACCACTGTTCATCACACCCCCAACCGGCACCGTCAGACACCGCCTACCAAGAGTCTGGGTCTGCCGAGGTTTCTTCCCGAAAGGGAGTATTTCCTCGCCACTGTCGCAATAGCTACCGCTAATGCTTACTCTCGAGGGAATTATTGTAATTGTTGGGGCTTTGTAAATTATAGTGTGGTCTAGTCCTACTCTATCTGTAAAGTGTCTCGAGATAACTCTTGTTATGATTTGATACTATAAATAAAACTGAATTGAATTATACATACAAATACTGCCAGACTTCATGTTTATAATTGATTTTACATCTTGAGCATTATCTACTAAAGCAACAACAGTTTAGCATCCAATTAGACTCCTGGCAGAGAAAATACTAGCCTGGTGCAGTTATAAGATTTCTTAACTGACTTGCTCTGTATCTAGTTTCTGCCAAAAATTTCCACACACTCACACATGCTTGCAGATACACACATATTTATGAGCACGCATCACACACGCTGTGTAGACATGTGCGAACGAGACATCTCCATAACTGGACCAGCTGACCTGAGACTTGCAGAGTTGCTAGGGACTCCAGGGAGAAGGATAATAGAATTTCTCCAGCCGCCTTCCTGTTAATTACAACAGACCTTGGCTCTGAATAAATATTTATTCAGAGGGTACAGCAATCTGCATGCATATTGTACACAAGCAAGTCCTGGCCAGCCAGAACAATGGTTGGATATGCCGTGAGTAAACAACATCAGAAAAAAATAACAAAAGTAATAATAGTTTTGTATACAGAGATGTGTGGGTAGAGCATTGCAGTGCTTTTAATTACCACCATAATTGTTAAGTTTGAGTCTGTCAGCTGAAAGTGTGTGTAGTTAGCCTGATGAGAGGGTTAGACTGACAAATGACACATGAGGGGGCATGTTGGTTGATGCAGGTATGTGGAATGAAATTCAGATTGAGATTGTTTCCAGAGTAGGGCTGAACGATTTTTGAAAATAATCTAATTGCGATTTTTTTTCAAAAATATTGCGTTTGCGATGTAATATGCGATTATTTTTTAAGCTCTTTGTCTTCTGTATTATTCAACAAAGACAAGCAATAAATCATTGTATAGTATGAACAACACAAGATTAGATAGATTAAACAGAGGCCAGGCCTGTATGTGATGATGAAATTAGGTGATGCATGAATTTATGTGAATAAGAAGCTCCCCGAACGTCATTTATCAGAGTCTGGTTGTTACCCCTCCCCGTGGCAGTCTTCTCCACTCCATATCTTTATAATGGAGCTAGCTAACTGGAGCTAACCGCTAATCAGAGCTAATCGTTGCTAACCGAGCCTTCAGTTCTGCTTGCCTGTATCCATTAACTGCATGTATGGACTCAAGCCCAAATAAAACCCTTTATTTTATTAAAATGGCTGTAAAAGTTTTAAACTACAACTCAGTTGTTTGAATGACATAAATCTGCTCAAGGTACGGTGTAGCGTTAGCGTGCTAAGTTGATGCTTTCTCTGCGGAGTGCAGACTGATTTGCTCTCGCGAGTCACGTGACCAAATCGCAGCCTTTGCGATTAGGAAATCGCATTTTAACATATCGCGATATTATTGCAAATGCAATTAATCGTTCAGCCCTATTCCAGAGGAAGACAATCATGGAAGCAGGACGCTACAGGCAGCTGCAAACCACACGCTTCTACAAGGTGAACACTATTGAAGACAGAGACGCTAAAAGACTATTCTTGTTTTCCCATAGCACAACTTTTGTAAATACACATTTTAAAACCTGAACTACAACACGGAGAGTGGGCTCACGGAGTCCCGAGGCCAACAAAGGAGAGGGCGCTGGAGAGCGTGCAGTGAATGCGGAACAGCGGCCTCCGGACAGCAGGAGAGACTGACGCCAGCAGGCCCAGCTCCAGAGCGCGAATTGAATCAACGGCTGGGTGAGTCAGTTTAACAACAAACACCTCTGGAAGTAGGAAGGACATACACTCATCCAGGCCAGCTTAGTCTCACTCTCACGTTAAATGCAACACACATGGATAGGAGACATACTCCATGTAAAGGGCTGTTTGATGGCTGTTATTTCTTTGGATAATTATTTGCAAATAATGTGTTGTGAAAAAATACATACAAAGTATAGCCTATGTCCTTGATGTTCTTTGCCCATGCAAATCACACAGCGAAGATAAGAAATCACACCGCAAACACACTGTTGGAGAAGTTTTTTTTGACAGATGACAAAAAATACTCAGAATCTATAATTTGATTGTTTAGCTGGCAGAACCGCCAAACAGTTGGCTGGGAAATGTTACAGCAATATAAAGAAGGAAATACAGGATCCAACACCATACGGAGGTGATTGAGAGGAGAAAAAGAAAAATGAATGACATGTCATTGCCCTGAACTAGTTCATCTATGTATCTACATTGTTAGACAGCCTTGGAATTCACATGCGCATGTACAACAACACACATGAATATGAACCAAACAGTCATGCACACTCTCTCTCTCTTACACTCACACGGACACAAACACATAGACATAGTCCCCTTTGCTCTGTGGGCCAGGCAACAGCTGTGTTTGGTGCAAGTGGAAGAGCAGCTAATGAACCAAACAGAACTCTTGAAAATTCACATCTGCTGACACTCCAGCTGCTGCCATCAGGCTGGCCTTCGCAGGCCTCCCTAGACCAAGACCTGAGAAGGACACCACAGACTCACACGTCTTTTATGCATATGCATGTACATACACACCACAAACCCACACAAGCAAACATACAGTACATATTCCTGAAAATCGCCCTATGAGTAAGCTCTCTGTTATACCAAAAAGCTTGAGTTTTTTATTTTGGAATAACTGAGGTTGTAGGCATTTGATGCGAAGGCAGGAGCAAACTGAATCCATTTGACCACAGTTAACATAAACTGAAACCACAAAAGCCACAAATGAGTGGTGATACGACTTCTGTCTGTGATCGCATAAATTACTTGATACATTTTCTCACATGCGGTGTTACCTCGTTATACCTCAGAGCACAACATCCTGTAGCAACATGCTGTTTGTGCTACTACCCATGATAATGTGATGTGTGTTACACTTCACTGTACGCTAAGAATGTATTTATAGCCAGGTAGAGGAGGAAGACGCCTTGATGTCATTGCAGCAGACAGGTAAGTGTTCCTCTTCCTCAAGGCCTCATTACCACCAACTCGGAGAACAAATTGGAATAAGCCCCTGATGTCTCCCTCATGCAGAATTTATATACATATTATTTTCCTTTTATTGCTAGATACAGTGATGGCTGTACTCTTAGCTGAGCAACAAGTTCCTTACCTATGGCTATCTTAATTATTGGATTCCTAGACTGCAGCATCATATACATACAGTCAGGTCCATAAATATTGGGACATCGACACAATTCTAATCTTTTTGGCTCTATACACCACCACAATGGAGTTGAAATGAAACGAACAAGATGTGCTTTAACTGCAGACTTTCAGCTTTAATTTGAGGGTATTTACATCCAAATCAGGTGAACGGTGTAGGAATGACAGTTTGTATATGTGCCTCCCACTTTCTAAGGGACCAAAAGTAATGGGACAGATTAACAATCATAAATCAAACTTTCACTTTTTAATACTTGGTTGCAAATCCTTTGCATTCAATTACAGCCTGAAGTCTGGAACGCATAGACATCACCAGACGCTGGGTTTCATCCCTGGTGATGCTCTGCCAGGCCTCTACTGCAACTGTCTTCTGTTCCTGCTTGTTCTTCGGGCATTTTCCCTACAGTTTTGTCTTCAGCAAGTGAAATGCATGCTCAATCGAATTCAGGTCAGGTGATTGACTTGGCCATTGCATAACATTCCACTTCTTTCCTTAAAAAACTCTTTGGTTGCTTTCGCAGTATGCTTCGGGTCATTGTCCATCTGCACTGTGAAGCGCCGTCCAATGAGTTCTGAAGCATTTGGCTGAATATGAGCAGATAATATTGCCCGAAACACTTCAGAATTCATCCTGCTGCTTTTGTCAGCAGTCACATCATCAATAAATACAAGAGAACCAGTTCCATTGGCAGCCATACATGCCCACGCCATGACACTACCACCACCATACTTCACTGATGAGGTGGTATGCTTTGGATCATGAGCAGTTCCTTTCCTTCTCCATACTCTTCTCTTCCCATCACTCTGGTACAAGTTGATATTTATCTCATCTGTCCATAGGATGTTGTTCCAGAAATGTGAAGGCTTTTTTTAGATGTTGTTTGGCAAACTCTAATCTGGCCTTCCTGTTTTTGAGGCTCACCAATGGTTTACATCTTGTAGTGAACCCTCTGTATTCACTGTATTCAGTCTTCTCTTGATTGTTGACTTTGACACACATACACCTACCTCCTGGAGAGTGTTCTTGATCTGGCCAACTGTTGTGAAGGGTGTTTTCTTCACCAGGGAAAGTATTCTTCGGTCATCCACCACAGTTGTTTTCCGTGGTCTTCCGGGTCTTTTGGTGTTGCTGAGCTCACCGGTGCGTTCTTTCTTTTTAAGAATGTTCCAAACAGTTGATTTGGCCACACCTAATGTTTTTGCTATCTCTCTGATGGGTTTGTTTAGATTTTTCAGCCTAATGATGGCTTGCTTCACTGATAGTGACAGCTCTTTGGATCTCATATTGAGAGTTGACAGCAACAGATTCCAAATGCAAATAGCACACTTGAAATGAACTCTGGACCTTTTATCTGCTCCTTGTAAATGGGATAATGACGGAATAACACACACCTGGCCATGGAACAGCTGAGCAACCAATTGTCCCATTACTTTTGGTCCCTTAGAAAGTGGGAGGCACATATACAAACTGTTGTAATTCCTACACCGTTCACCTGATTTGGATGTAAATACCCTCAAATTAAAGCTGAAAGTCTGCAGTTAAAGCACATCTTGTTTGTTTCATTTCAACTCCATTGTGGTGGTGTATAGAGCCAAAAAGATTAGAATTGTGTCGATGTCCCAATATTTATGGACCTGACTGTACTTAGTAAAAAATATTAAATTACAGGCATACTGTACACAGCACTTATAGTACCCACACATATGTTGTAGATAGACTGATTCTCCATCTGCTGTAGTATCACTGAGACATGATGTAAGCATGGATGGGAACACTGGTGAATGTAAAAGCAACCATAGCGCAAGGATGCTAAGATGAAAAGTGTTCTCCTGGGTGCTTGTTGCTGCCCTACTCTGTAGCCTCATTTAGTGAGAAATGGCTCACCTGTTCAGTGAAACAAGTAACATATATACTGTACATGCTTACACACAGATAGGTCCCATGTGTCTCCCTCTGTCTCCATGCTTGATCTCATGAGCCTGGTTCCTTAGCACACACTCACTCACACGTACACATTTGTTCTCACAGAACACTCTTTTGTCATCCTATCCCTCTCCCACCCACTATCTCCAATTTGCCCGGGATCCTAATGCCGTGAAAAATGGCTCGTCGTTTCTGATTGCATTTGATAACAATTTTGTCAAGGCTCCTCTGCCAGCTGGTGAGGAGCAGTCCCATCAGCAGCTGTAGCTAATTAGCCTCTATCGCTAGCTCTTTTGGCTCACCCGCCGCTGCTTCTCTTGGCCCAGTCGCTTCTAAGTATAAATTATTGGATTGTTGAGATAAACGAGGGCTGGCAAATAAGTGAGCAAAAGAAGGAGAGAGATGAGAATAAGGAAGCATTTAGAAAGGTATAAGAAAATGCTGCAGAAATATTAAGTGTTACTGTCGCAGATTCTCACAGTTAACCAAAAGCTATGTCCCTGGTAATGACTAAAAAAGCTTATATGGTAGCTATTTTACTTGCTATAGCCAACTGTGTGTTGCTTGTGGTCAAATGGATTCAATTTACTCCCACCTCTGCATCAATGGTGTGGGACCTTAACTACTCAAAACATTCAGTTTTGTTTGGTATGAAGCTGAGGATTTCTCTTAACTTTGTAAAGATTCGTAAAAGAAATACATAAATAATAAATAATAATACATATTCCCACACATTCAGTAATATTTGAGATTGTTTAAGAAGCACACAATTGAATGCGCCTGTCCTTGCATTTTCACACAAATTCCCATGACTGATTTAACAATATTGAGATAAAAGCAAAACATAGCAAAAACCAAACTATAGAGGACTTGGGCATAATGTGCTGTGCATCACTAAGGTGCTGATAGTTGCTGACTGTACAGGGAAAAATGCGACTGAATTACTGTGATGAAAACAAAATGGCCTGATGAAAACACTAGGCAATCACAGAGAACAGAAAGTCTAGTCAAGGACAAGCAGTGAGCGATAACACATTGGACAATCTTTTATCCCCTCTGATTAATTCCAGGTCCTCTGCGCTGCACACTGGATACACTGTCATCAGCAACCTCTATGTTAATGGGACTTTCACTAGGGTTACAGGAATATGGCCTGTAGAGAGCCGTTGGAGTGTTCAGAGATTAACCTCTTGGCCATCAAAGGCATTGTTTGCTGTTTTTCATCTTTCATTCTGCTGCAAACATTGCATCTACGGCCAGACTGGCTGACATGAGGTAAAAAGAAAATCAGGGTCCTCATAATGTCAAAATCAATATAAAAGGACCCATCCTCATGGAATTACTAATGTGAATCCATGACTTGTGCATTTACAGTAATAAAACCAGATTTGGGAATCTATGCAAGAGGGAGTATAACAGAACTGAGAACATACTTCAGCCAGTCATAATCGTCCCTCAGAAGCCTTGCTTTGCAGCCACTAAAGAATAGATATATGCTATGAAATATTTGGGTGGCACGTGTTAATCAAATTGCAGGGCCCTTGAGCAAAGGAGGAGGCAGTTGAAGGCAGAAGAACTTTATAACACCAGGAAAATAAGCATTCATTTAGATTTAAATGGCATCATGTTGTATTGCGAAACTTGACACCTGTGTGCCTACAGGACCCAAAGCAATTACTTACATGTCTGACATGCTCAGTTTTTGCCCAGTGATTAGCAGGTACTGCTGATGATCTGATTATGTTTTTTATTTTTATCACACTTTAATCAAACTTCTACTTTTTTTATATATATAACTCAATACGATCGATGGCCAAGCACTGAATGTTCTGAATAAATTGTTACTTAGGTTTTTGGAACTGTCCCTCAAAAATGCATTAAGGCATGGTGCATCATCAATTAGCCAACTGTCTATGCCTCACTGGCAGTATCCTAATAAAATGTACAATGAGTCATGCAATGCAAAACTCTGGCCCATCAATTTCACCTAGACATCTAGTTGATGATAAATTAACAGTGACATAAAACATCTGATTTATATTATGGCTCTTCACAGCCTAATGAAAGCATACAGCAGAAGAAGATACACTATTATTATATTCCTATTTTGCTAAAGCCCAGACAAGATTTTATGTATTTTGTAAATCATATATATGTATGTGATGTTTGTCAGGAGATTTACTTTTCATTCATGTCCACATTTATGCCATATTGAGTTTTTTTGCTGTGGAAAAAAAATCCTAACACAGCAGATACTGGTCAACCTCAAGGGTTTTTGGAAACACATGGCCTGCCACAGGGGCGCAACTACCCAGTGTCAGAGGGGTATGCAGCAACAATTTGGGCGCCCCCCCCCCCCCCCCAAAAAAAAAAAAAAAAGAAAGTGTGCCGGACATCATCATGTATGGGCTTTAAATAATACAGGTTTATCTTTCAAAGTATATCAGTGACGTTAACGGTCAATTGTCTGTGACAATTGGCAAAAAAAAATCACCAACCCCTGGTTGATGTGATTTGAGTGGTGAGTGGCTTTCCATCTCTGTCTGCACTATTTTCCCCCCAAAAAGGACGAGTGAATAGGTTGGTCAACAGAACTTCAAACCATACTGGACATTTAGTTTTGTGTGGTCTAATAGAACTCCTACCTGATGTCATCACTGGTCTCATCCCTACCTGATGCCATCGCCGACCTCATGTCTGTCTCATTGACCCCTTGCCTGTGTTCTTCTCCACTAAGACATATTGTCAAACAAACATTATGTAATAGATTTTTCATTAGTTTTTCCATATTAATAATATTAAGAAATTAATCTGTTGGTATCAAGTGGCTTCCCCTACACTTCCACCTAATGTTAGACCTACCTGTTGCCTTCCCCTGTCTTTCCTGATCCACCATCCTCACACCTGAATGAAATGAACTCACTGTTAAATATAGCAGCCTAAATTCAATTCTTAAATCAGCCTAGTGATGGCATCAGATAAGATAAGCTATTATGTAGTAAGGTTGTGCTGCTGTTGAAATTTACATTCACATTTTTTATTTTAAATATATATATATATATATATATATATATATTTATTTATTTATTTATTTTTTTTTTTTTTTTTATTTTTTTTCTTCATATATATATTTTTTTCTTCTTGTCATTTATTATGCATGCTACCTTATATTTACCAGTTGTTATTTGAACTTAATAAAATTTAGATATGTCATGCATGGGATTGGTAACTTAGGGTTTAACCAAAATCTAAATGTAGCTATCAGCAACACTGGTTTGCATTAAGTTAGCAAACACTAGCCAGTCTGTTAACATGGATATTTGCAAGCCTACAAGTCAAGTAAAAAAATGTGCAAATAGTAATGGCTATAATATACTGTAGAATGCAATCTGAAATGCTTAATTGTTAAGGGTGTAACGATTGCCGTATCCAGCATATGCAACATGCATACTGTACATTATCTCCACAGGAGGGGTTTAGTATTAGACTGCAGGGAATGCCAAATGCAAACTGACTGTATGCCTCCTCTTGTGGAATTCATTGGAAGGGGATGAATCATCCATTACAGCTACGCATTTAATGAGGCAAGAAGCAGAAATATAAAATTCAACAAAGACTGCCACAGGTTCGCCGACAGGGGTTTTCGTGCTAATTGAACATATGCCAGCAGCCTTAGTGGTGTCAAAAGCAAACATACCCCCAGTGACTGTGATTCAGTCAAGGTGAATGGTATAAATGGTGTGAGAGAGGATCAAATCAACAATCTTATCTGTGTGTGTGCTCACAGGAAGTTTTTGCAGAGGATAAAAGAAAGCAAACAAAAAAAGTTACTGTCAGCCCTCAAAAGCTGCTAACCAGAATGTGATTTGGAATTCGTGGATTGACCTTCACATGTCAAATAGGCCTATATCAGATAGAATAACATTCCTCCACTCGTACTGAGTGTGTGTGTGTGTGTGTGTGTGTGTGTGTGTGTGTGTGTGTGTGTGTGTTTGTGAGAGAAAAATAATTCATGGTGTGCTATCGTTTATTTTTCTTAGGTTGCAGATGTCATTACCTATTACACATATACTGACAAAAACAGAGCGTGATCAGAGAGCAAGCACAGGAAATAAAAATGTTTTTGCCATTTAAATGAGGAAAAGAGGATATGAGCTCTGAGTGATAAAATAGTGATGTGGATTGGATCATTGCTTGAGTAATTTAAAATCACTACATTTTAACTCGCCCTTCATCTCTGACAGCATTAAAAGATATTGATTTTCCGCCTCCTTGTTGGCAATCCAGAACTTTCTCTCTACTAAATCCCATCACTTCTATACTCTCTGTCGTCTCCCATCCTCTCCCACTTAAGCTACAGCGGGTCTTTTGACGTACCAAATCCTGGACGCCTGTGAATGACAAACTACTCATTCAATGAAATTCTTCATAAATCACATAAATAATGGTGTGCACCCCTATGCCACAGTTGACAGATAAGAGATGGATTGTGGGTGCTGCAGGGGTAGCGCCAAATGACGCACCCCATTAGGTGTAGGGTAGAGTTATTCAAATCAATAACTTTGTCTCGTAAAAATAATCTACCTCCTTCCTTTGAGGTCCAGAGCTGTCAGCTAATGACACCTCTATTTGTTTCATCAAACTTTTCTCCCTCTTCCATATATCTGCTATGATCCCTTGCCTGCATTGTGTACTATGTGCTATACAGTAAGTGACTGTAAGTGTGTGATCCTTGAGGCTGCTGTTTGGCCTTTAAAAGCAGCACCAAATGCTGAAACCATTTCTTTTATTCTATCCTTATTCACCTCAATCGTTGTTTTTTTTTCTCGCAAATTTGACATTTGTGCTGAAGCAATTATTCTAGTTCACACAAATGAATCAACAACAATTAAAACCATTCAATCAAGCATTTAAATTATTTACTTAGCAAAAATGCCAAACATTCTCTGTCTCAGACCTGAGCATTTGGTCAGTTGGTACGCCATTTTTCAATTATTGAAAATAATTGTTCGTTTTTAGCCCTAATTTATTTTAACTGAAATATTTCAAATTGAAGTAATACTGCAGCATAAGGTAAAGCTGATAATACAAAATGCATTAGATGCTTAACATTGAGGATGAGCACTTCAATTTTAAGATTAATTTGTCATTTCTGACTAGTCATGACATTGTTAATTTGGTCATCTCAATGCAAAATACCCAGGAAACAGCTGAATGCACCAGAGGCCAAGATGCTTACCATTGCAAAAGCCTCATTTACTTCAATAAATTGTTTCACAATGTCAAGAGGAGTTGATAAATGGGCCAAACCATGACATTTAGAATAACAAATATTGTCTTTATGTTGGGAAAAAACCACGTATAAGTCCAAAGGAAGCCATCCTGCTGTGCTCAGATCTTGTGAAGCGGTTGAAGTACAAAGACTAGAGCAAACAAAACATGAAATCAGAGTGGGTTGTGACTGATTGTTTTTGAGTAATAGCTCTACACACTGTGTTAGATCCTCCAGGCCTGCTGCACTGCATCTGGCCAAAGACAAAGCTAATCGCACAGGACGGCGATGTAAGAGATTGCTGTGGATGGGCTCACCGCAGGGCAGCTAGGCTAGCGCTGGGTGTGATGTTTGTGTGTGTAAATGTGTGTGCGTGCGGCTTCGATCATGAGCTCAGTGCGGAGGTCATAGCACAAACATCAAAGAGGCTTACCTCAAACTCTGCATCTTGTGCTTGTGGCTTGTTTGTTGTTGTTGTGTACGTGGAAGGATGCATTGGCATTTACAAGCTTTGCCTTTAAAGCTAAGACAACCCCAAAATGTAATTGCTTTGACAAACATAAAAGATACTTTCGCCCATTTTCTGTGGCTGACAGTTTATAAGACAAACAACATTAGTCATCCTCGACAGTTACTGCTATCACATTAGTTTAAAGTTATTTCTAATAAAGTGGCCAACATATCGTCTCATCTTTTCATACAACTTATATTTGTTCTGTTACGTTTACAAGACTTGTGAGCAGAAGCAGACGTGAGCAGAAGCATGCCAATGAGCAGGTCATCACATGCTGTATTTTGTATGTAAGGCTAAACTCAAGCTTCCAATGAGCCTCATCTGAATTGCAGGGGCTTTGAAACTCAAACTATTTTTGTGCAATCATGTCTTTTTCCTCTGCCTTTTTCCACCACCATGCTTGTCTTGTACCTCAGCATAACTATGTTTTTTCATTACTCAGGTCCATGTTTGCAAAAATAGAGAGCTCGTGGGATTATGGCGAAGGATTCGATTCACTTCAAGCACATTTAGCACAGAAAAGAGCTAAAGAAGTTTGTCACATTTTTTGGACTATCAAACCTACACAGGACAAACTTGGTCAGAGGGCTCTCTGTGGCTCTAAGCCTATGATATCACTGACTCCCTGGTGAATGATAGAGACAAAAGCTTCCAAGCATCTCCGGTGAGTGAATGATGAGCGAGGTTGTATTGCTGTGGACCGACACCGTGTTAGAAGAATGGGATTGGGAGGGTAGTAGTCATTTGCCAACTTTGACACCACAGGGAAGCATTGTCAAACACAAGTGAGAATCTTGAATGTGGGATGTTTAGGGGAGAAAGAATGGAGAAAAAGAGCAGCCTGCTGGGTTCTCTGTACTCGGGCAAACAAGAAAAGTAGTGGAGGTTGTGAATAACAAATTAATTAGAAATGGGAGCAAGATAGCGATGGATGAGAGGCCCGACGGACAGGGTCCAGGAAAAAAAAAGCCAATCACGGAGCAGTGGGCTGTGAGCCCCATCCATTATGTGGGGACTGACAAGTTACCAGCAGTCAGAGCAAGAGCTGCACTTAATAAATCAAAGCTGACAACTCCTTCTTGGCCCTACCTCAAGTACAGCTTTCCCACTTCCCCTTCCCCAGCTTGCATTAAGCTTCACCTTCTGCGGATACCAGCTCCATCGCTGTCCACCTTCCAAGGTCTTTGCAAGCACTGGATTTGCTATAACCCTGGTTGTTTCCCAAAAAGATGTAGTCCATGCTGGATTACATGGTGGCAGTGACAGTCAGAAAGGTACAAGTTTGGGCAAAAAAGGTTGTTGAATCCTTTGACCTGTAAGGTAGAGCAAATCACAGAAAAGCTGGGCTGGGCAGCCAATAGGCAAATTGTATTTGTACTGTAAGCTTTTCTTTCATTACCCAAGGTAAAATACAATACAAATGGGAGTTTGCTACATTGCACAAAACAATACATGTAAATTACCAAAAGTGGCAGGGAACCAATAATGACTGCGACGAACAGTGTACACTTGACACAAAAGAGTTTGGTGGTGATAGCTGCGTGAAATTGCGATAAGAAGTGAGTCTGGGTATTTCTATTGCCTTCTATGTCCATTTGCCTTAACTCCCAAAGGGTTCCATTTATGCAAGTCAAATTGCCTGTTTCAGAGTAAGAAAAAAAGCCATTGATGCGTCAGCTGAATAAATGCATTGAAGAGCAATTGTAATTTAGTACCATTTGTTTTTATTGAAAGCGGAGCTCTGGAAAAGTTACATTTTAATTAAAAGAAGTTTGTACTTCCAACAGTAACAAGTTTTTGATCAAGTCAAAATCTTTCAAAGGGTGATCAATTAGCACCTGCCAGAGATGCAGAATGTCTAAACAAGACCTGTGCAGTGCAGCACAACATTTTCAGCAATTAAGACTCTTGCTGTTACTAAGTGGAAAGGGCTCTTTAGGGAGCCGTTACACAAACACAAACACATACAGAAAAGAGGGAAACAATTACTAGTGCAGATGACAAATTCAACAGTATACCTTGCTGGGATCAATTCTAATCAAGTGTCTAAAGATTGGAGATCAACCTTGGCATTCCCTTGTTTTTACTCCCCCAATAAGACTGCTGTGTTGTTGCATACACACGCAAACACACACACACATACACACACACACACACACACACACACACACACACACACACACACACACACACACACACACACAATGCATGTGCATGAGAACCTTCATTTTGGTCCAGCAGTAGCCTAAAAAGGTTAGAGAAGTGGGTTTTTATTTTAAAGGTCACTGCTTCAGATCTTATAAGTGGGATGAAAAAGGGAAAACTGGGCAGGGAATGTAAACCAGTGACACTAAAAAACGGTTTTTCTTTTTTTTAATCAACTCTAAGTTATAGTGAAAAGTCGGACTGCTCTAGTAGAGCTACTCACTGACCTACAGTAGACCTGGCGAATCAGATTTCTCAGCAGGTAAAAAAGGCTTGTTCTGCGCCAAAAAAAAAATATTAATACTTGGAATCAGTTTTTTGCTCCAGTAATTTAAGTATTGGAAAACGTTTATGTCCAGTGATAAATTAATTGACAAAGGTTATTTTCTGTGATCATGAAAATGTTATTTCCCTGCAGCTTATTCTTTAATGTCTCCTTCTCAGATCCATTATCCATGTTCACATGTGGCAGATTTTGTTATAAGACACTTTTGTTCAAGGCAATAGGAAGGTTAGTTGCCTTTAAACAATCACTATCACGCTGTGCCTACAGTAGCTGTGGGCTGAGAGCAGGTCTGTCCTGCAGAAACAGTGGATAATTGCAGAAAACACATTGTTTACACCCCTGGGCATTTAGAGACTGTCTAGCCTGTGCTGACATACAGTATGAACTGTATACCTGCAGTTTCCTGATAAAGGGAAGAGAGATTTCAAAAAATCTACTGAACACAGCGGCCCCAGCGTGATGATGGTATTAGAGAGGAAAAGCTACTGTTTCCCCATCACAACAGAAGCTGGTGGGATGATATCAGCATCATCATAATCTTGAAATCTTGTTTGATTTGATAATAATAAATGCAAATCCCCCAAAAAGAAGAACAGGAGGTTGTTGAAAGGCAGAGGCAGGTGAACTGAAGTGAAATCTTCACATATACACCATTTTGTGGAGATCTTTTGGAGAGTTATTCTAGCAGAAACATACACATGCTCTGGATACTGTCACACACAAAAACAAACTCTCTCACTCATACTCACTCACATACTCACTCGTTCTTATACAGCGGACGTCATTGTAGTAAATACAGCAACAACAAAAAAAAAGGTGGAATGCATACGAATTACAGTGCTTAACTTTTTGTAGCTTTTTGAATGAATGGTTCATGACCCATGTAGGCCAAAATTTACCTTGAGAGTTGCCCGGTCCTCTCCACGGTCAATGGTGATACAACACACAATTTACACACATGATCTGTCCCTTCTCTATAGCAGTGCCCAAACATAAAGAATTAATGCACAAACATTACCAACTAATGCATTCATTAATCATACTGCTATTCACTATTATAAGCATGGCACACTGTGAATGGCACTCCGAGGCCATGCAAATAATGTGCAAATAAAGAAGCTTGTCCCTATAGTTTACAGTATATCTTGTAGTTGGTGAATCCTCCAAAGTCTGATTATGCCCTAATAGTTGTGTTTCTGAGCAGATTGGTGCTCTAATTTAGCCATGACCTCACTGGCAGTAGAATTTAACAGCATGTAGCATCATGCCTACCAGACCATTTAACCCATTTTTGGGGTTTAGTTTAAGCCTAATACGACATGATGGAAAAGTGTGTGTTTAAAAAAAAAAAGTGCTTCTTAATGCATTACAAATTCTACTTCTAAATGTCCGATTAGGATACACTTTTGATACACAGCACTGCACAAGTTAAATGAGTAATTTGGCTCAGGACCGAATGTGAACACAGGTGTCTCCCCCTCACACAGATTCTGATCCAAGTGATTTGTATTGCGAGACAAAAATACATACGATTACTCCCCTCAAAGGACAAAGTAATTACCAGGCTCGAACCCCCCGAAATAGACTCCTCCTAATTTGTAGCTTTGGGTTCTATAGAAGTGGGTGGTATCTGAACAATCACTTCCTGAAGCAGTGCACCACAGAACCATTCCATCTCCATTGCTCATCCCTACCCAGTATTTTGTGGCTGTTTTCTCGAGGCACCACTTGCTATGCATTTGCTCTTGAGGACAAACTTATTGAGGCTAGATGGGACCTTTTCCCATGCAAAGTAAGATGTCACTCCACTACATATGGCATTAGCTTCTTCCCTGGTGTAAGTAATTGGTGAGCCTGCCCCTCAGCCCAGACGTTAGGGGTTAGGGGGCTCAAAAGGATGGAGAAGGAATGGAGGTAGCGGTTCAACAGCAGCAGGAATGCCATCACAGAGCCTTTCTGATGAGTTCCCATGAGCTCTGTGCATCTGCTGCTTCTGATAAGCATACCTCAGATGCCACTGGGAAAAGTGGGGAAAAAAATAGAAAGATGGATCTTCTCCTCATCTTTTTCTATTTCAGAATGAAATGAAGAGAAAAATTCTCCCAGAGTAATACATGGAAATCCACTGACAATCTGTTCCACGTTACCTGCGCTAGAGGCAGACTCATGAAACGCATGATGTTGCGGCCATTTGAGACAGGGCAGAGAGAGCGAGACTGGTGCCTACTTAATCCCATACACAACGTTTCACCACTGGAAAAAGGCTTCTCTCTCAACTCTTCCCTCTGAATTTAACTTCAGGCATTATACCTAAGCAAATCTAACGAGCAAATATACTTAGAGTGGGAAAAAAAAGTGATTTTAAATAAACTCTTGTCAGTCAACAAGGTGGCTTTGCTGTATAATACTCAGGTGCTAAACAAGGATGTGAGTGTGCGTACTCTCACATATCTGAAACTGGAATCCAGAAAAGTAACAATCCATCGTTGTCTGGTTTGATTATTCTCTCACGATGCCGTGTGACAGACATATGGCTGCTGAGATTATACTAGTTGGATGTGCTGCCTACTTCCTCCCTTAAGTTGTTTTGTTTGATGCTGCAAGGCCAACACTTCCAAAATAATAACAGGCACACACTCTGGCTCATCCATTATGAAGACAGGAAAGAAACAGTTGCAGAACATCAGCAACAATAACAGCTTTGGCAAGAAAAACAACACAGTGACAGAAGCCTTGGTTTAAAATTTGACTTTGCATACTGGAGGTTTTCTAGATTTTTTTAAGCTCCCAGCCCACCAGCATCAGCCTATTGCATCTCAGATAGTTACATGTGTGAGACAGTAGTATGTCATACACACGGTCTCTTTATTGAACATTGTGAAAAGATATTTATTAATTAGCAGGCCATGGACATTCCTATACAATTAGAAGGAAACATCACCTTAGTAAATACTTCCAATATGTTATTTCCATGGCCTAGGAAAGTTCAATTAATATTTGTCAAGCTACCCATATACTCAGAACATGCATGCTCTCAGTGTCATCCATAATATCATTCCCAATGAATTGTCTATGAAGCAGTTCCAGAATTTATTCTTGAGGACATCACAAATTTGAGTTTTAGCATTCTAGTTTTTAGAATTAGGATAGTTGTTCATGTTCACTAATACTTTTGGACTGTCTTAGGCCATAGGAAGAATATGTATGAATTTGAAAATGGGTGAAACGGAGGGGTTTGACCTCCCACAATTTAACTGGTTGAGGCAGCAGATATAGACTTGACTCCGGTCAAAGAATCAGGCTCCAGAGGAAGTATGTCTGGTTAACAGAGCTTTATTTTGAGTTGCAGTTGTTGTTTGGGTTGGTGTTTGTGGTCTACAAGAAACAAAGATAAATACAATAAGAATATCAATTTAAGCTGCAGTATAATGATGCCAATGATAAAGGAGCTATACTAATAATTATGAATGTTATAGGAATCAACAGTGGTTAATATGGTTACTAACTGAACTAAAAGCAGCAGCTATAAACTTACAGTGCACAATAATATTAACTGTAGCTGTTACCAATGTTACAAGTAGGCTACAGACATGGAGCGTTAAATCACGAGGTGGTTAAATGCACATAGCCTACAGAGCACAGAAACTGAGATTCACGTCACAATAACCTCCTACACTATATTATAAAAGTTAACATTAACATATAAACACTCAGAGCACACACAGTGTGATATAAACTGGCATTATCACATATTAATGTGATGATTAGCTAAGTAGACTCTAACAAGTGTGCCGTGGAGAAAGGAAAATAAGGCTTTCATGACAACTCCTGCCATAACTTCGATCTAAATAGTTAAACTATACAGATATATTTGTCCTGCATGGTAAAATACTCACGTTTTCCTAACGAACGCACAAACCAGACAGAATGAAGAAAAGGAATAAATAAAAAGTATGCTGCCTCTCTAAACAGACATCAAAGCGCAGTGCCTCTCACTCACGGCATCAGACTGCAGTATCACCATCCACCTGCAGGCGGCATGGACAGGATTTCCAACAACACTTTGACAGCGAATAACTTTACATCTGAAGCATTTAAAGACTTTATTTGTCCATTGTTTATTTCTAAAGAAACACGACAATGTATAAAAGCTTCCATTACCTTGTATCTCACATTATGGCTCCGTAGCAGACGATTTTGTAAAAATAGGCTAACGATTGTGTCATAACCACGCGACTTACTGTCGCATAGTAGAGGAATTACCGTACAGTACAGGAGAAGCATGCAGGCAGTTTCTACTTACATTAGCTGTTTAAGTTTAATTACTAATGTTAACTAGCATTTCAGTTAGTTATTCTGCAGTGACAGCGTGGATCTCTGGTCTCTATGGTCGAATGGCTGCAGGGGGAATTACTCCTGCTCACTTTACCTCCTACCAAGGCTATTTTTTCACAGCTATGGCATAATACAAGGTCAAACAAACTACCTGAGACAACTGTCATTGATTCCGGCAAAATACCACCAGCATCTATTTACCAGTAGGCATGGACCGGTATTCGATTCTGACGGTATGATAACCTTCAGCAAAAATATCAAGGTTTTACAGTATTGCGGTATTTTATTTGATTTAATTTGGGTAAAAAATGTCTGGGTAAAAAAAAAAAAATAAATAAATGTTTTTCCATTGAACACAATGTATTTAATTTTTATATACACTGCACACTGGCAGGGAGACATTACTAAACTGCACTTTCTGTCCTTGACCACTCATAAAAAACAGCTTATATGTTAGGAACGGTATGACAGAAAATTTTAGTGGTTTTGAAACCTTGACATTTTCAAACCGCGGTATACCTTGAAACCAGTATCCGGCCCATGCCTATTTACCAGTTAATATTTATTTTGTAATTTAGCAAAATACTGTAACCTTGTTATCTGTGTACTTAATCCCCATCCTTGTATAAACAAAAGCATCTTTGGTAGGCTAAAATATTTGTCTCTGACACACATAAAGTAATCCTCGACCCACAGGAAAAGGCTGTGCAAAATACTACATGATTTAGCACAGAGAATTTAAATCATTCAGTAAGACAAACTGAGGAAAGGTCAACATCCTTATCACTTCAGGTCCCATTCCCCTCTATGTGACTTTGCCACTGTTTCAGAGTAAATGTCTGGCTTAATTAAAACATGGCCGAGACGTTTCCCTGTGTTCACCTGTGTGATCGTAAATCCAGTGGAACTGCGGTGGCACAGTAAGAGCGAGGGGAAAGAAGGAGAGGGAGGTTTGTGTGTACGTAGCTGAAGGGATGTTCTCGGGGAGCCATTTTCATTCTTCTACCACCACCCCTGCGCTGCAACACCCTTGACCCTCTTGTCACCAATCCGTCATGACGGCTGAGTGACGGCCCCAGCACATCTCTTAACCTTCTTTTAATCAACCTGTCCCTCTGCATCACCTTAAACATAAGAAGCGGCAGACGGGGGACAGGGGGCATTTGTCTTTGCATTATGGGCGGACGGCCTCTCCTTGAGAAGCCCACCAGATTCATCAGTGTGATAAAGTGGTGTGTGTACTCCTTAAAAGAAGCCTTGGGAGTGAGAGAAGAGAGTCAGAGAAGCAGAGAAAGAAGGATAGGGAGAGACAAAAAAAATTAAATGGGAAGAAGAGAGAAGCAGGCATACAAGTGGTGAATGTTTGTGTCTGTGTGTGCATGTAAGGCAGTGTGTGACATTGTTTGTGTTGAACCTTGAAACTCAAAGCTTGTGTTCATAGGGAGCATCCAATCAATAATGGTGTGCAGTGATCAAATGGGTGTTCGGGGAACTTAAGTGTAAACTCAGCCTTTGCTTCTTGTCAGCACATTGTATAAGTGATGATATTGAAAAAAGATCAATTATCAGTAATGTTTTGGAGAGAAAAACAAACAGCAACCGCATAATGTCCAATGAGTGTACAGCCATGCTAGTGGTGCTTTCAGCTAAATGCTAACATCAGCATGCTCACAATGATAATGCTAACAGGCTCATGTCAAGCAGATAATGTTTATCATGCTCATTTGCTCAGTATAGGGTGTGAGCATGCAAACAACATGCTAATTAGCACTAAGGTGCATCTGAGTTTAAAGGAAATGTCATTAGTTTTGCAGATATTTGGTCATGAACCAAAGTTTCCGACAAGTCAGGGGAATCATCAAAATCAGAACAATTAATCCCAAGGGGGACACAATAGTCGTCGGGGCATTTCATTGAAAATCACAAATTAATTCACATTCTGTGCCAGTTCATGTAGAAGTTGTTGAGATATTTCACTGGATATGTAGAAACCTTAGCCTGCTGGTAGTGCTAGATCAAAAGTAGGGGGATTATTAAAGTCATTCATTCTCTGGGAATGGGTGTCTGTACAAAATGTCATGGATATCAACAGACATTATCATCCCTGCTACTAGCATGACTAAAAACATATCAACAAATACAAACAGATATACCAAATTTAGACTTAACAGATGTAGTTAAGCTGCACATTTCAAGGTTTAAACCAGGTTTGTCATTGGCCACAAGCTCAATTTGTGGAAAACCAGAAAGAATGGTCCAGGCCATTACCCGTCACCCCCGCTGTTGTTACACCTCTCAACAGGCTCCAGCTGAACAGGATCCCCATTTTATCTATATGATTTCAGACAGCAACAGGCTGGTTCCCTCTTGAAGACTCCACCTACCTGTCATCTCCGATCAACTCTAGCAGCGCTTTTGTTTTACCTCCTGCCAAACCTGAACCTTTATGACTCACCCAGAGCTTCCTCCTCCTTCAAGCTTTGTGTCAAGCGTACATGCGCTATTATTCATGCCAACTAACTTTCATACTTGACTATAAACACTGGCAAATCCTTAACCCAGCCCACCCACTCAAGAGGAGGCAGCCATGAGCATATGCTTCGTCGTCCCAACAGAATACTGGGCTCCCTTACAGGTTAAAGGTCGATGATCCACCAAACAGGCTTTGTGGTCACCAGGGAGTCCCACTTCCTCTGTCAGAGGACATACTTTAATCCTGCAGAGAAGCTAGAAGTTCTTTACTCTAAAATATTTTTAGAGACGCACCACAGACTCATTAAAGGTACACTGTGTGGTGTTTTAAGTATTTTATTAGCTAAAATCAATGTCTTCATTCATAAATATGTCCTCATTGGTGTAAAATTACCTCTGCCAATGATCTGACTCTGATGATCGAGAATCGAGAATACGAGAATCTGATGATCCTCGTAAGCAAAGAATTTCTTATCTGTATTTATCATTGGACAGGCAAGTCCAAGGAGGCGTCCATGTCGTTCCGCCATTTTGAAAAAACTATAATCGCCAAGAGGGACATGAAGCACTAGCCTACCTGTCTACCTAATCCTCAACGCATTTTTCGCTCAGAGCCAGCATCACGTGACTGAAACCAGCTGAAACGGAGAATGAGATCAGTGAGAGGCGCTTGTCACTGCCCCAGCAAATTTGAAAGCCTGCACTGTACTTTAGTTCATAAGGGAGGATCATACTTATGCCGAGCCACAGGAGAAGGAATCATTGTTGCCAAAAAAAGCGAAAAAAGGGAACGGCTATACCATAACGGCTACCGTAGTTGCAACACGCATTTAAAAAAGCGAGGCGCTAGACAGCAGTATTCGTTTGAATGGAAAATACAATTTCACCGCTAGATGGGAGAAATTCCTACACAGCGTACCTGAAGTGTTTAAAAAAAGTCCAAATCTAGAGTCTTTCTACACAAATGGAAAATTGGGCTCAATAGATAAGGCTTGACACACCGAGTTATCAGACTTTGATAACATAGTTAGTTAATTAACATAGTACAGATTGAGAAATGTTTATCATTTTACATTCCTAGAGACTTTTGCCTGTTTCTTGCATTTACTCAACCCTTAGCAAAGATAAGCAGAACCAAGTTTGTCTTTAAAGAATCACCCTAGGCATTTTTGTCCATCCATTGTCTTCAAGGACAAATCCCATCAAAACACTATCCCTGCTCCCTGCACACAGCCAAAAAAGTTACAGACTAACACTTCATACCTCAATTCACCTCACATACCCAAGGGACTAGGGAAGCTGAGAAGTCATTAAAAACAATATTTCATACAATTCATACCACCGCAGTCTCACTCACCTTTGGCTGTGATAATCTAAGAAGCAGCTAATTGATTACCTGCTGGAATCTAAAAGGACTGAAAAGGTCAAGGTATGGCACCATGCAAAGGACAAACACCGCAGGCAGCGAGGAAAGGTCAAAGCCCCTTTGCCTTTTTGAAGAAAGGAGCAGTGGATGAGCTAACAGGAAACCCAGGGGAGCCACAGCATGAGTAATTTTGGGGCAGACCACAGTCTTGTCTAAATATAAGCACTCAAGCTGTGCTGGCTGGCACATGTTGAAGACCCAGTCTTGAGACAATTGAAATTCAGGTCAGGAGGAGATAGCTTTGCTGTATGCTATAAACTGTAAAACAGTAGTTAACACTGTATGCTACTGCCGTAAGGTATTTAAAATACATGTACTTAGAAAGAAAATGCGAAATAAACGTAGATGTAAATTCTTGCCTAGTAAGGCGCATAGAATTACTTTTCAAGGTGGCCAGGATGTTTTTTTTTTATTAAATCGTGAAAAAAAAAAGCTTGCTGTGTTTTTGGCTACATGTAGAATTTTACATTTGTACTCCCTTGCCAGCTAGCTCTACTCTAGCCTTTTTAATTCCTCAATTTGATGGTCACTATATCCTTAGTTGTAAGTGAATTTTATTTACATTGAAGTGTGGGATTATAAAGTAAAAATGTGTTTCTACAAAGAGTGAAATGATGAGACTAAATCCTTGTCATTTCCATTGTACCTTTATAGTCCTTTGAATCTTACGTATTGTATAGTAATGACTGACTGATTGAAGTGTGATAATAGATAGTATGACAGTACTGATTTTACTTTAGCAATACATTTGATAATACAGTATCTAATGGTTAAATCTTTTGCAGCAGTACCTGTTTTTCTTAGTGATGGCATCACCTTATGTGGAATATGGAATGCTTTTCTTAGACATTAAGCAGTACTGTTCATTCACATTAAAAATCCAAATGTCTACAGAACTTCAGTTGTGTGTGTGTGTGTGTGTGTGTGTGTGTGTGTGTGTGTGTGTGTGTGTGTGTGTGTGCGTGCCTGTGTGTGTGTGTGCATGTGTGTGTTTGGTACTGTAAATCCATTATCACGACACATTGTCTCAGGTGTCTGTTATTATGGTTTGAAAGGCTATGTTGTAAAAAAAACAGCAGTTCCATTTATTTGTCACCAAGCTGCTTTTAGCTGATGTCTGACGACAACGCTCTACTCTGGCCTTTTATCTACCCCTCCCCAAAAAAAGCAATGAAGTGAAATGGCAGTGACAGCCACATCCTTGCCGGAGCAGGCCAGACATTGCTTGTTAACACAAAGAGTATAAAACAAGACTAATGTACACTTCAAGGGCAAAGAAAAAAGGTTGAATAATTGAAAGCTCCATTCTCACTAGGACTATGTGTTAGAAGAGCCTGACGATCACATCACATTGCTTTCACTTTTCCAGTTGGTTTCCGCTCTAGTGCCGGGCAGCCCCAGTTGGCACACAGGCATTAGGTATTCTTTCACGTAAGCTATGTTTCTCCCATGAGTGTCTGAGCTCCATTCAAGGTACAAAGGGGAGATAGTGTTTGCAGTCTTTGATTTACCGATGGGGGCCCCATAAGATAAAAGGCGTTTGGGAGTCAAACTGCACCAAATAGTGGGCTTAGTAGACAGCAGTTAACCCGACAAGGTTCCCTCAGGATCTGCGGGTCCTGCTTGTCAGCTTGACATACTTCATGTTGCCATTTGCACTTTTATCAAGGGGTTTTCCTCCCTTTGGATCTTCCAGAGGGCCTTCCTATTAGACAGAAGCATGCTGGAGTAAGAATCCATGAGTGTTGCAGGTTTCACAGGAATAGAAATGCTGGACCAAAGGGTCAAATGACCCCAAGCTGTAGCCAAATACTAAGCTCTCAAACCCACTAACTACACACACGGACATATCTTTGTAAACACCCACAAAGACACATATGCATGGAACCAGGTGCAAGTGCATAGCAAAAACAATCAGGAGTTATGGCTAAATTAGCTTGGCTGACTATAGCATAATTTTTATATTGTTTGCTTCATGGTTTTATAAAGGTATTTTAGGAGTGCTCCGGGAGCTGCAGATACTGCTTTTGCTGACACATGTATATTTCACAAAGTGTCAGGACACACACACACACACACACACACACACACACACACACACACACACACACACACACACACACATAATATTAGTTTTAAGACTAATGCACTGCAAAACACTGCAGAGTTTCTCTTGTTTATATGAAATGAGATGTTTATGTACTCCCATTCAGAAGTTAATGTCAGAGTTCTGCAGATTAGGCAAGAAAACCTACTGACACTGATGATCATTCACTGCCATGACCAATCAATCAGATCTGAGGTGTCAGGAGATACTGGCTGCTTGATTGATACTATGTGTCATTGTGCTGTGAACAGAATTCGATTTAGGCGGTGACTGAGAGCGTCTGGGAAGTTAGTCAATATGTTGCTTGCCAAACTATAATTAGCCCAGTGGGTCCTTTGTGCTGGGGCAAGGTAACATTGTGAGTCAGTTGTCAACTTTAATATGAATGTCAGTTTTGAAAAGTGATGGTTTGACAAAGGTGTCATGCCGTACTATATATGTTACAGACAAGAAAATATTCTACCTGACGACATTATAAAATACATAACATACTACGCTTCTCTGGTGGCAGCACTGTTAAAGTCATTTTGGTTGTTACAATGGTTTTCTTTTGAAAACACTGTATTATCTAAGCCATGAAAACACCCATCATTGGCATAACTTATAAGGACTAAATCATAAACTGTTATGGCGCAGTTACTCCAGAAGCAATCTATTATTAAATCTTTCTTCAACGCACACTTTTCTTTTTAAGTAAACTGCTAAAGACGTAAAATGTCTCAAACAAGCTTGCATGCTGCTTATCCACAGCTCTGTTCAAGATACAAAGGGCATCAGAAAGAAGGGAGTGAGTGATTTCTTTTGTCAAAATCTCAAATCTTGCTGGGAAGTATGTTTGACATGCAAAAAAACTATTAAGAGTTTCTGCGTGGGTTCTGCTTTCCAGATGAGAGGTGCTGTTGAACTCATTAATGGACGGGGAGAAACAAGCGGGACAGAGATCATATTTATGGGATGAAAAATGCAGATCATAAATGTGTGTGTATGTCCACACACGCATGCATGCACACATACGCGCACACACACACACACACACACACACACACACACACACACACACACACACACACACACACACACACACACACACAACAAAGCACACTCTTTCCAGACAGAGTGATGGCATGTAATTATTACCTCAATGGCCGACCGTGTGTTTATCAGAATGTTAATGTATGCATAATAACAGGCTCTACATCGCCTGGAAAAATGTCAAGGCTGCCGGCCCGTCAATCAAGCCTCAGAATAGAATGGCAAATAAGTATGCACTGCTGCCTTGCTAAATGACAGACAGAGCCCCCTCATAACCCTCAAGCTGACAAATATCAGGCCAGCGCATGGGGTGGAATTATTGTATCAGGGAGCATAGTGAGCGGGTGGTCATTTGGCCACAGGCGAACCAACACCTGAGTGAGGGGAACCAGCACTGAGCTGAGGAGTAGAGAGATCTTGTAGATCGAGATAAATAGGGTGGGGGTGAGGGGGGCTACAGATGATAGAGACACAAGGATGGACAGAGCAAAAATCAGACAGCATTGACATAAAAGCAGAGTATTAGTAGAGATTTCTATCATGTGGTGCAGGCGACAGCAGAGAGCAGACAATGCATCAATGAGCTACCCACTAATAGCTGCTATTGATTATCTGTGAATCCTCTGGGAGACACCCCCCATCCCCACCCACTATTCACCTGACAAAAAAACAAGGAACAAAAGACACAAAACATGGGTTGAATTCTTCTTAGACCGCGCAAGCAATCCCTTATGTAAGAAAAGAAAGCCTTCAGTTCTTTTATTTCTGCTGGATATTGTTTGACAGCATAGGTGTGGAACGTGTGCAAAGTGAGTGTACCTGCAGCAAACTTTAAATGCTTTGAGTGATACTCTATCGCACATTAGATAAGACTCTGCTAAAATCGTCTGTGTTTCTCACATAGAATTCAATCAGAATGTTATAAAACAACATAAACCAAAACCAGGAAAGATGAAACTGAAATGAAGCACAATTAAGAAAAGAACAAACACAGTTAGCTGTCAGTCTAAATTTTTGTTCCTGTGTACCCTCTCCCTAGCCTTGTGAGATCGTCCTGATCTCGCGAGCTCCAGTTTTCCACTCGCAGATCAGTCTGGCATCTTGAGATAGAGAAAATTTGGAGCCGTTCGCCAAACGACCGACCAATCAGTGTTGGTTTTGAGGCGGGTTTAGGTGTGACGCAACGAGAAGCGACTGTTCAGTCTAAACAACATGGCGGCTTCGACGGATGAGATGAGCCTAGCTATCGCGCAAGTTTTATCCGAATTAGAAAGTATTCCTTCATTGAAAGAAGAGCAAAAAACGGCACTGGAGGCTTTTCTCGGAGGAAAAGATGTTTTTGCTCTTCTCCCGACTGGTTTCGGCAAGAGTTTGATATATCGTTGATCTGATTGGTTGATTTGGCCCGTCTATCACCAACATAGTGATGATAGACAGATGGTTTATCCAATCAGCTAACCAGTATTTTCGCCCCTTCCCAAAAGTTCTCCAACGGAGAGTTCCCAGATGGATGTGCCGAGCAAATGCGAAGCAATCCATCTGGCGCAGTTACCCTCTCCCCTCTTGGCTCTCATAATACGTATCAACATGACAGTGTTTATCTGCTTTGCCGTATTAAAGAGTAAGACATGATTATCATCATCTCCAGGACAGATTTTCTTCAGATTAGTTAAAAGACAGCTATTTAAGGTAAAGCTATGTTGGATAAGGAAATAGGGACAGAGGCAGGAGAGGAATACTAGTTAGGCTCCCCAGATGGATCTCTGTGTGTGTCTGTAAAACTCAAAGACTTATCTCAAGATTTTAGCCCCTGTCTAGACCACACGTTGTGTCGGATTACGACCAAGGTGTGAGGATGATCTGTTTCCAATTGACATATGAGGTGAGGGAGACAGGCAGGCAGACAGACACCCAGTCTCACACATACACAGTCATAGCTGAGTGGCTTATCCATGTATAGATATTTTTTATGCATTTCTGTCAGGATTTGTTTAGGCTGCAGTGTCAGAGATGTTTCAATGCAGACACACACTGACACACACTGGATGTACTTTAGCTAGGCAAAGTTTAGCTGTACTTCTGGGGAAAAAATGTTGCATTGATTGCAGTCATTCATCACTGCAGAGGCATCTGCTTTATTGAGAAATTCTGAGCCCAAGCCACAAGAGTGAGGGAGGAACCGCAACTCATCAAAGATACAACAGCTTTGTTCTGAAAACTTTACTTGTGAGAACATTGCAGTCCTACCTGTCACTGACTGGCTGCCTGCCACAACACTGCAGTGCATACATGAGATAATGCATGGCTGATTCCTCAATTCTTCATATGTTACGGCAACAACGAGCTGTGCCTGCTACACGGGAGTTTCAAGGCTTTCATTGACAAGGACGCTAAGAGCAAAGACTTACTAGTGTAAATCTTTAAACAGTGAGGTCACCTGCCCAGATTTAAGAGAATAATGCCAAGGCCGAGGGACAGGATGACGTGTCAGTATGTATGAGCGTATGCCACTGAATCGAGTTAACCAGGCAGAATTGTCTTACAATAATCAATTCTTAATTTCATGCTGAGCGCCTCAGATTATTCTGTGCAGCAAGAAGTGGGTGAGCTTTGGCTGTGTTACCGCGCTGCTTGTTAAATACAAAAGACACAGAGGTGGTGAAAATGATGAGTGTGACTTCTCTATCCCATTCAAGAATAAACAAAAGTCCAACCATATGGCTATATAAGTTATGATATTGTAAACCATTGCAATGATAGCAGTAGACCCATAATGGATGCCAAATACTGTGGAGGAAATAAAAGTATTCTATCAGGTTAACTTCATAAAACGTGTGCTGGAAACCCATGGCCAGTCTTGGTGGCTTTAAATTAGAGAGCTTTTAAGATGTGGTTGCAGTAGTAGTTGTGGAAATTGCGTTATGCATTGCACACATTGAGAGCCTAAAAAATCATTTTCTATAGGGATGGTTGGCAGTAGGTCCCACTATGCATTTAAAAGACCTCATCTCACAGACCGATGTAAGATTAATGAGCTTTTTCAGTGTATAATCAGCAATATCCAAGTCAGATCAGCATGCCTCAGTAAACAGTTTATTGAATCAAAACAAGCAGATTTCCCCTTAATGACAGTGTTCAGTAGGCAACACTGACAGCATCAGTGGGAGCGATACTAATATGTTACATATCAACTTATACAAGTCTAATCAGACTCTCCTCTAGCGTAACCTTGATCAGAGCAGTCTTCAAACTGTTAAAAACGCACACACACAAACACTCACACACAAATACACTCAAGCCCGGGACACACTGTCTATTCACTGGGCCTATCTGGTGAAAACAATCACCCAGTTAATTGAGAGCAGTTTAGTAGATGAGTGTGTCAAACACACACACACACACACACACACACACACACACACACACACACACACACACACACACACACAGAGGAAGAGAGCTTACAGGGATGTCTTAGTTATTTACCAAGTAATTTCTCTTATCACTTAGGTTTTGTAAACAGCCAATGGGGAGGTAATGCAATCTCCGGTGCTGCTTACTCAAGTCTTAGATTGAAAAAAAAAAAGACAAAAAAATAGAGAGAGAACAGCACACCCCCCATTCCCCCAGACTGTCACCCATGACAAAGTGGCTACCACACGAGGTGACACTGTCAGGATTACAGTCGTCTTCCTACTTCTTTTTATGACAGTTGTATGCATTTTTTTTCATATGGTGAGTCACATGCTGAGGAAATATTAAAATTATAGCTCTGTGCATGTTGAGTGGTACCCTTCACTCAACTGCCTGACACAGAACTGTGCCTGTCAAAGATTGATTTAGTCACTGACCTTGTGTAATTGAATCGTAACTAATTTTAATTAGCAATCAGAGGGTGGAACCACCCACCTTGTAGAGAGCACTATGTCTACCGGCGGGGAGACTCACAACCCTGCTGTCACTTTTACTGCTTGTCAATCGAGAGGACCAGCCTGAGACGTGTATGAATCAATCATCTCGCGCATGTAGCGGAATTAATAAGGCATACCGTAACTTACTGCTTTAGGAACAAAGACTCATCTCACATTAAATACATTGCAATGTGTGATAGTAGAAAGCCCATTTGTAAGACAGTGCTGCTGTTCCCTGAAACTGGAATCTACTCTTAAATGTTTTTGTCCATTTTTTAAAGCTAGTCTGGCATGTTCACACCACAGTATTACAAAGACACATCTATTGCTCTGGGGAGTGTCATAGTCGTGCTATGATTGCTTTGAAGTGAAGATGTGGCAAAAAAGAAAAAGAAATGTAACGTAGTCGATTTATTCCAATTTTCTGAAACAAAAACACACTTTTTTGGTACGTTTCATGTGCCCTCGGATGGCAATGGATAGCAGGTAACATTTAACCAACCATTACAAATTACTGGTTGGAAAGTGACAAAGTGGGTTGTTCCATTATGCTATATCATTCTCCTTACCCACCACCCACCTCAACTTCCGCCACCCACCACACACACAGGGAAAATGCCTTCTTTTCACATAATACAAAGATAAGCATGCTATCTCACGCCAGTATCTGTCAAGTGCCATTAGTTTCCCAGCTATTCCATTTTGCTCTGTAGATCCTCTGTGCCTGGTAATGATAAAGTCACTTCAATAAATGGCTCTTGGGCTGGCTGTAGATAATCTTCACAGAAGAACAGTCGTTAGTGTTCCACTTCTTCAAATGTTCACCTTGTCTTAGTAACTATCCTGTAATGCACGTTGCTTAGCAGAGTAAATATGAAAGTCAATTTATTAAACACATGCTTTTTGTACTCTGCATCTTGGAGCGTATATTAGAAATACGCTGGCTAGTCTGCTGAAGAACATGACAAGAAAATGAAATGTTTCTGTTTTTCATTTAGATGAAAATGTGATCAAATGTAGCTTTAGCCTTCGCTCCAGTTTTAAGCAAGAATTAGATCTGTATGTCTATTGACTATAAAAAAGGCTGATTATTTTTGTTTTAATTTTTTTCGAAATGGTGGAATTAATCAGTATTTATTTTGTATAAGGTCCACAATAGTCCAAGTCTAAGTGAACAATATTAAATCAATTAACTTAAATATTAAACCTGCAGCACAAAATTTGTTTAAAATAATCTGCTCCTTTTAAAAAAACACGTTCTTTTCACTGAAAATTCCAATGGCATTGATTTAAAACAATGAGCCCAAACTTTAAACAAGAGAATTAGATAGTTCTGCTGTCAAAAGTGTGTTTCAAGTGTGTTCCATGCAACATTCCCCGAGTACCATCAAAGGGCTGTGTATATGCACCCGTCTAATACAGCTTGTGCTAAATGGAAGGAGGCTCAATCTTGCTTAAAGATTTGATCTCTGCATCTAAATTTATAAAGCTAGTTCAGCACAGCACATATTAGTCATCCATATCGCACCCTGCATTGAATTCCCTGAACATGCCAGCTTCGCCTATTGCCATAGCAACTTACACTAAGTACTCCTAACTCACAGTGAAGATTTGGTATCCACACAGTTAAGCCCAGGCTTTTTGGTTCCATATCTTCTCTACAAGCATACTCAAGTCAATCCTCAAGCTGCATAAACATATAAAACCACATATAACTAAAGCTTGCAATAACTAGTAAATCCTTTATAACTTACTGTTGAAATGTGGAAATATCTGCTTGTTCATGTCCTCTCTATTCATTAGTTAGATGAAATATGACATGTGCGGTAATTTTCTCAAATAGTTATAGAGCTAATCCGCCACAGTTGTTGCCAGCTGATGTTTGTTTAAATATGAAGCAGATGCTGCAGTGTTTTGGGGTACACTTTATGACAGACTTTTGACTGAAAAATGCACATTGAATGATCAAAAGCAAAACTAACATGCTGGGAAGAACTGACAAAAGATACCATGTAACTTGGGTTGTCATCTCGGGTTAGCGCCACCAAACTCATAGCTGTGAAGGAAACGAGATAGAGTTGGGGAATCCAAAAGGATGACGGGGAGGTTTTTCTTAAGTGGCAGCTTTAAAGATTTTCAAATAAGTAACAGACTGCAACTTGACAAGACAGACTGTTTATACATACTGTATTGTGAAAAAGCCTAGTCTTAGGGCAGTCAGTCACATTAAAGGGGATTCTGCCTGAGTTATCACTCACTCGTCCCTGCCACTACTGATGCTGAGTACAGAATATCATGAAATGTCACTTTTAGGGTTGCCCAGTCTTTGTTGATCAGGGCCCTTGGTCAATGACAAAAACTCAAGACAGTTTGATTTTTGCGAAGTTTTAATGTGATACTAGATGGCTAGAAGTATTTGTCCTTTCTAAAAAAAAACTCTATATTTCTCTCTCTAGCACTCTTGATGACTGCATTCCTATGTTGCAGGATTGATTCTGGAGGTACACATTATAATAGATCAATTACGCTGTTAAAAGAAGCAATCCCGTGACGATAGTAGTCTAAGTAGTCAACTTAGAATTTCTTTAGCAAGGATAGCTCTAGTCAGTTAGTCAGGCACACTTTCTCCAGGACTTGCATAAACAAATGTGACTGTATTCTTTAGTCTAGTCCTACTTACTGTACATTCAATGCTCTTAGGGTACTTTTGTTGGAAATTAAACCACAGGTGTTTACCAGTTTCTTTGAGACTCCACTGCCTCAAAAGAAGATGTGAAGAATATAAGCTCCCCTCAACAAGACGGTCAGTCCCTTTTTTCAGCAAGGGCGATAACCCGTCTATCTCTGTTAGGTTTACAGTCAGCGCTTGAGCTTAGCTGTGTGTATTTGAAGTTAAGATGAAGAAACAAGGCAAATGAATAAATAAATTTGAAATAAATCAAATGAAGCTGTGCACAACTGTGTATCTGTGTAAATGAAATATAGAACCCCAAGGAGAGATAATGAAGTTGTGGATGCAGATCAAAAACTCACTCAGAACTTCACGGTTTAAAACTGGGAGGGATTTTTAGAGGTCACCAATTATTTTTTGGTGGATGGCCATTGGTAAAACTAAAACGTGTAATGTATCTATGTTAAATCTATAATGGATTGAAATGAACTATTTTTTGAAGGGAAAACGGAGGCATTTAACAGTTGGGTGTTGAAATCAGATACTATTTGAATTAACTGTGATCAATTGTAAAGCTGTTGCAAGATAATGAACCTCATTTTGAGTCAAAATTGATGACAAATTCACACATAGTCATAAGAAAACCTGTTACTTTTCAAAACAACTGTCCAATTCTGGACAATATAACAAGCACTACACATCAGGATGTGTCAAAGATAGGACCCGTACACAAAAAGATTGACTTTTGGTGTTTATGGCATAGCAAAAAGATTATCCCTCCCATTCTGAAAGTACAGTATTAAGAAATCCTTCTCCATGTTCCCCAATGTTCCTTTGAAGGAAGATATATTGAGATAGGAGAAGAAATGCTGTACAAATTGACAACGAAAAGAGATAGCAGCAGAAGCATTAATGAAAAGCATCATAAGAAAGTTAGGCAAAAAGTGTAAAATTGCAGAGATTGCAATTATACTTGTCAAGAAACAAATCAAGGGATTTTTTTCTGGTAGATACAGTCCAAAGACAGAATAGTTGATTCATTCTTCTACAATATTTTTTGGGGTTTTGAGTACATTGTGTTCTTCACTATATCAGTACCTGCTTTATTGTTTATTCCCTTTTAATATGTTTATTGTATGCACCAAATAAACCAAGGCAAATTCCTTGCAAGTGAACATTTACGTTGGCAATACACCCGTTTCTGACTGTTATTGTTTGCTTTTTAACACTTTCTGTATCAATGCTCAAGAGAAAAATATTGGTTTCTGACCTCTCTGGCAGTCACGTCAATCACAAACAGTGGGATTCCATGCAATAATTGGTGGTGGAGTTGAGGTTCACAGCCAAGTGGATTCATCAGGAAGAGTCAAGGTACATTTCATTGATCAAGATTTCTTATCCTATCAAACTCAATAGTGAGCCAATTGGTATTTCAGCCCCCACAAGGCTGGGACCCTTTGTTTCCAGTAGCACACAAGCAACACATTCATTCTTTGGTGCTACATTATTGGTTGCACGTTGTCTGTTACTGGTTAAAAAAAAGAAGATTATGTTTTAGCAATAAAGCACATTCTCTTCACTCTGGGGGCAATATATATTTGAATCATGCCATCCAAAAGCACACATCTTTTCATAAACCTAACATATTCCACCCACATCAGGCATGCTGTCAAGACATCTCGTCGTAATCAGTAAATCCTCTTGTTTTGCATTTCCACCCTATGCTGGTATTTAAATTGACATTCTAGTTGTCGTTCAATAAATAGATGCTCAAGACTAAAACTAACTCTGCATTTTTTCTTTCTTCCTGCACATCATGTATAAGTGTAGATATGACCACATAAAAATGTCTTCATACCTGCTTGCTTTCAGGAGGAGGCCATCAAATAGCAATGGATTGGTTATGCGGAGTATAAAAATAGTACATAAAAGGCCACATTTGGTTTCAAGAGAAACGAAGGGTCCAGGGGATCTTGTACCTTCCTGTCCAGTAATGTGAGCTTGCTAGGTGGATTAACAGAGGTCCTAAGCTGAGTGCTACAGATTGTCAGGATTTAGGGATTTGGTGGGGAGGGATTGACGATAGTGCATGTTTATCGGGGTGGAGATTGAGAGCAGATTGCTGTGATTTGGGTATGATTATCCAGCCGGTATTGTCACTGATCTCCATCATCCTGTTTCATTTTCTCAGGAAGTGCAGCTCATCTCAGACAGAATCCAACTGCCCCAATCCCAGGCAATGGACTCTGCTAATGGGGATGATTAAAGGTACCTCTTCCCCTATTTCTGCAGGCCCTCTGTTTCTCTACTGACCTGAGGAGGACTGTCTTTGGTCTAAACGTCATACTTTATGCCAAAATAATAAAACATTTGACAAGCATGCCTCTTGATTAAGTTTACTTGCCTTATTGGGCCTGTATACCTCTACCCATAACATTTCAAAATAGAATAGAGCCTTGATACAAGTGGTGTAGAGCGTGTTGACTCCTGGCTATAGAGATATAGACTGTTCCTGGCTAGGCAGGTGAGACAGAGCAAATCACAAAATTAGATCATAGTCATTCTGAGGAAAAAAAGAAATCGGCTTCAAAGAAGGTCTGCCAAGGGACAGGGGCCAAAACGACTTGCCAAAGAAGGAAATTAATTTGAAGCTATAGCAAGTAGTGAGTGTTGGAAGGCAAACGATATTAATCTCAAACATGAGCATATGTCATCAGGGTGTTTCTTGGCACTGTGAAGTCCATTAACAGCCAGTTTCTATCAAGTGCGATGGTTTGTCCAAAGCCTTGGTCACAGTAAGGTCAACCAATCTTTCTCAAACGGCACATTTAAAACAAGGCTAATCCTGGTGCTGTCTTTCCCTTATAGAGGGCACAGTAATCTGAGTGCTCCATTAAAAGCCTGAGGAAGGTTAACTCAGAAGCTTTACAGCAGACACAAATGCCCACTTTGAAAAATGCACACATGCACACACACACACACACACACACACTACATAGCCAATCAAGACTTTAGCGTTCAGGGATACATATGTACATGGATTGGACAATGGGAATGTTTTTCCAATGTCATTCTTGATGTTTAACATCTCAGAGTTAAGGTATGTTCTTGCAACTCGGATTTCCACTGAGGAAAAAGGCAGCCAGTTCCATTCTTTTTCACCCTTTCTTCCCTCTAATTACTTTAGCTTCAAATTGAATAGCTGCAGGACTATGAAGTGAATCAATTTAACTCATTAACAGTGTGCATCACATGTGCATGAAAAAACAACAACAGATGCTTCATTTTATAACCATGGGAGGGTTCACTATTGTATTTATTGAAATAACTTAAAGAAATAATAATTATGGGGAAATTGTCAGTGAAAGATAAGGTTCAATTTAAACTAGAAAATGCATTTCCTGCAGAAAATGCGTGGGAATGCTGAATAGCTGAATTGCTAAAGCTAAACTGGATGAATAGCTTAAATCTGTAATAAGAAGTTGAAGTAGTGAGAATAGTTGAAAAAGTATGAATGGTTTCAATTAACATGAATTTCATTAAAAAGTTGAATAATACCACTAATGTATAAAATAATTTATTTTCTAACTGAAATTATGATTAAGTCTGGAAGACTTACAAATGCTATGAGAAACTATGAGAAACTATGAGAAAAACTTGGAAGTTGAAATGTAAAATTGTCAGTTGGAAGATGAACTGCATTACCTTATTAAGCTAAGAGCTAAAATACATTTCTAGAAAAGCTTGAAGCTAAACTGTAATACTGTCAAAAGTGGAAGTTCAAATAAATTGGCTAAAAAGGCTAAACGTATAAATACTTTGTATTATTATCAGACATATCCATTGCATAGAACAAAAAAGCATGACCCTAAAGAGCTGAGAGATGAATATATTGCCTGAAAAGAAGCGGGCTATATACATGTATGAAATCACAAATCACAAATGACACTAGAGGGAGGGAGGGAGGGAGAGAGAGAGAGAGAGAGAGAGAGAGAGAGAGAGAGAGAGAGAGAGAGAGAAGGAGGGAGGGAGGGAGAGAGCGAGAGAGACAGAAGGAGGGAGGGAGGGAGGGAGAGAGAGAGAGAGAAACAGAAGGATGGAGGGATAGACAGACAAGAGGGAGGGAGAAACAGACAGACAGAGACAGGGAGAAACAGAAACAGACATTCAGACAGACAGAGACAGACAGACAGAGACAGAGAGAACGAGACAGAGACAGGGAGAAACAGAAACAGACAGAGACAGACAGACAGAGACAGACAGAAGTGGAACACAAAAAATATAGAATAATGTTCATATTACTGCCTGTAGTATTCAAGATGACTGTCTGTGAAAGGGTTGTCATGGCTACTAATGACTTTTGACCATGTTGATAAACATTCTTTGAAGTCTGTGATGAGATCTCTTTCATCTTTAATCAGGTTAACGACTGTGTCACCTGCTGAAACTGTCACCTGTTGTGCCTCACTGGAGCTATTCAAAGACACAGAGCAAGCTCTCAAATAAAGGCTCAGACTGCTAAAACAATAAGGGGTATCAGTCAAATTATGTAATCGTGACCACCACAACGCCTTTGTGAATGCATCAATATAAAAATTATGTGGATAAACTTAAAAATGTGGTCATATCAGCGATTTAAAAAAGTGGTTCGCTCTGCATTTCGCTCAGAAATGTGGAGAATTTTAAACAGGGCAGCGAATGGAGGAAGATGTGGAACTCTTGTCATTTGGAAGCTCACCGAGCCAAAAGTGTAAGTCATATCGCATAACTGAGCGAATTGGCTGAAACTAGACAGAAATACCTACGTTTTGATGTATAAATTGTGTATGACAAGTAAAAATTGTGAGTGTGAGAGCAACTTATAGAGAAGGAACAAAGATAATTTTTTTAAGGCTCTGTGCTCTGGCGATGACATCATCCACTCTAGCTCACGCAATACACACTCTGTTTAATAAATAAAATTTCCTGAAACAAACATTAAACTTTAAAAGCTTTTTCACAAAAACTGTAAAATATATCAAAACACTGAGCACACTCCGAATACCAGAATATTTTGTGAACAGTTTAAAGTTTGAATCACGTCTGTAGGTGAAAGAATGTAGGAGGAGATACATTTTGAAGCAGATGATTTGAAGGATTTGAAGCACGCTCTCATTGACTTCAATGTTTAAAAAAAAGTGTTAAAAAGCTTAATATTTAAAAAAGTATAAATAGTAAAAAAGTTGAAGTCCCATCATTAGCTGAAAGAGCTGAACATTTCAAAAGTTGAATAGCTGAACGTAGAAAAAGAAAAAGAAAAAATAAAGAACAGGATAACAATAGTTGGAATGCTGCTGAATCAGCATTCCCACTAAAAAGGAAAATCAGGAGAAAACGATCACAAAATCAAATTACCCATATCACCTTGCTTTGCATGCAGTCACACTTACATTAAGCTGCTTTGGCAGAGTGACACTTTGTCTTACTTTTGATCTCTACCCGATCTTTGTGACAGGAACCTCTGCAGGAAAGGCTGTCGGCAAAATTGACACCAGTGTGTGGTGTGAGTGAGACTCCCCACCACCACAAACCATTAACAAAAAAAAACCACATCCCATTTTATATCCATTCCCAGTTTGATGGGAGCTGTCGTGTGTGTGTGTGTGTGTGTGTGTGTGTGTGTGTGTGTGTGTGTGTGTGTGTGTGTGCGTGTGTGTGTGTGTGTGTGTGTGTGTGTGTGTGTGTGTGTGTGTGTGTGTTGGGGCTAATATACAAGGCCCAGGGCAGGTGACAAACACAGGAGCTCTAAATTTGGAGTCGCTGGCACCTTAATAATGAGAGTGAGCAGGCACTATAGGGCACTGGCAGCCAAGATTTCACCCACTGACTATATGGCCGCCTTTGCTACATCCACTGTATTGCTGCCACAGTGCAACTTTAGTCAAACAACAGTGAGAGCATGGGTTCCAAGTAAGACTAGTTGACATTGCTACAAAGTGTCTCCAGTTGTTGAGACTTTCTTTTGTCTTTACATTTTTCTTTTCTATTGCCTTATTTTAATTTTTTTTTTTTTTTTTTTATAGTTGTTTGACTTTAATGTCACTTTGCTAGATAAATGTTTAGCTACTTGTCAGTGCTAATTGTTTCTAATGCTTCAGCCAACTGTTTCATTGTCAGCACATTCAGTAAACAACATGATTAATTTTGTTCAAACAACTTTCAGTTAGCATTATAAGGTCTTAAAGGCTGGAATCTCTTTTGCTCTCTAGATTTATCACAGGACCTGTATTCTGTATGCTCAGCTTTTCCAATGAGAAAATAGGACAAGTACATTTCAACATCTGTTTTCATGAGTTATACAAGACTCTGAGGAGTGCTCTCTGTATCATGTGAATTAAGATGTGAAGAAAAGGAAGGGATCCAGGCGCTTACAGAATGTCTCTGCAAGGTGCTACACACACCAGGAAGGGTATTTACTAATGCTAATGAGATATTTTATGCAGAGGTTAACATTTCTCTTCACTGGAGGCTACACTACCCCTAAGTATAATATGATATGGCATGGAGGGACACTGATATTAAAACTTTAGGCTGTTTTGCCGGTTTTGTTTTCAACCTTGGGAAGGCACTCTTTGCTATAGGAATAGAAGCATTATGCTAATGAGAGCTTGCCCTGTGAAGAATACATTTGCTGTTGGAAAACATTTTGGCTTCCGCCTTGGGAGCTAATTGAGTACTCTGACAATGCAGTGCTTGGCTGGTTCACGAACACACAGAGGTGGAAAATTCAATTTCGCAGCAGGTTCAGAGCACTCTGCAAGAAGAAGCAAAAGAAAAGGGGTGCCTGGATTAAGGGAGTCAGCTGGCTCCGTGTCTGGCTCAGTGGGCATATTCTTTTCATTATACTGCTGTGTTTTATTGTTTTATTGACCAGCTGACATTGGGACTTAACATGTAAATATACAGTACAGCGCCTGTCAAAGGTTTTCAAAAAACATATTTTAACATGCCACGTTTAATTGTTGAGTAATATACTTGTATCTAAAAAATACATCATGTATGTAATAAGTAATGGTCATCGGTGAATTTAGACTTGTTTATGGAACGACTTCTGATACTAATAAGTCTATTGCAACCTGGCACATGGATCAGACGTCATTGTATATTTGGTATGCCGATGCTGACACCTACCATTTCTGCCCCAGCCAAAGAATAGGAACGTTTTTCTTCTGTTGTTTTTTTGTTCAGTTGTTCTGTCTGTTCCAAAGCAACACACTGCACCTTAACTTCTGGCAAGATACAGTGTCCCACTAGACTTTTCTTCAACCTTAGGCCAAGATTGCAACGCTGCAAGATAATGGACTGCAAAATCCAACAGGCAAATTTCCATCAAATCCTGTATGTCAAGCACATTCATGTTAAAAAAGGGAAAAACCACCATCAGTTGATCAGTCATCAGATTGTGGTTGGATTCATCCAATGCCATCGTATTTTGCGATGTAGTGACTATTGCTGCTCTACAGCAGGGATACTCAACTTGCTTTGCCCGGGGGCCACTTTTGCAAAATGACAGGAGGCCAAGAGCCAGTTAATATACACACATAAATAAAATATATTAGATGAAATTAATAAACACTAAAAGGCCCATAACTAATTTTTTATTGAAATTCTTTATTTTCCAATTATCTGAGTTCAGGTGTGAGTTCGGACCTCTGATTCTCCCCTGGCACTTTTTTTGTTTTATAAACAAGCTCTATTTTCATGTTTTTTTTTAATTTATTTTTTTATGCACTCTGGCACCTTATTTACATTTAACATACAAACAATAATCCCATGTGAATCAATTCATTTTCAATGTGAATTAAAAAAAATGGTGGGCACCCTGTCTGGTCCCTGTGTCTGCAAGTGTCTGTCACTATGACCCCTACATGCTGTCTGCAGTTGTATAATGCTATCCAAGTATGTATTGCAAGTGGAAGAGGGACCCAGCTGATGTCGGTGGCCCAGACCGTGACCCAGCCTCAGCACTGGGGTCGGTCCCAGTCATAGAGGATTGCTCTTTATGCCCATCTTGCTTATACAGTGCAGACAGAGGTCACAACAAAGTGTCAGTAGATGGGCTTAAGAAAATTGGGGATAGACCAAAAAGAGGAACTGGCCTCTCACACTGATCCCACATTTCCTTTAAAAGCACACCCACACATATACTGTGAAATATTCAAAATATCACTATGTAGATCAGTGACCATATCACAGTAATGGAGTTATCCTATTACTTTAGGGATAAACAATGAACTTTTTAAGGAACATGTATAAATATTTAATGCATAATTCATTCATTTGTTTATATTTTGCATTGCATGTTGGACCAAAATGTCGTCAAAACTTATAATCAGCGGTTTCAGTTCTGCAATGCTTTGTTGGTGTTGCGGACTGATTTCGACAAATAAAAGATTCAGTCAACACAGTAAAGGAAGCAGCAGAGAAAGAGGATGTTGGGAAGGAAAAACAAGTGCACTTTGAAGGTAGGGTTACAACACTCTTGGGACAGCCTGAAGATGTGTCATTGTCATCAACATAGACATGCCCTTGATCAAAGGCACACACTGCCCCCATTGTTTGCACCAGTGTAAGGGGGGGGGGGGTGTTTCTTCTTCTGCAGTTCTTCTCAGTACTGAGAAATCTATCTGTTTCAATTCCCTTTGAAAGTAACACAGCTGAATCAAGTTCTTTTCTGACAAATTAAAATCTTTGCAAAGACCAAAGCACTGTTTACTACACATTGATTTTGGGACCGGAACACAGACAAAAGCCATATTTTCTCACAAAGGTAGTTCTCTTGTATCTTGTTTGCCAGAATAATTTGAACCTATTAAATGTGTGTTTTGTTCTGCAATCAAGCAACTACTCAGGAAGAAAAGCACAGGTTTGAATTTGCATTTTAATGTGGAGAGAGCACGTTTTCACTCGGCACTACACTTTCAGAGCTCTATGCAAGACAGCAGAGATATTAGCTCGTAGGCATTGCAGTGCTGCACTGAACTGTGTCTCGCTAAATGACTCTTAATTCAGGGAGTCCTTTTCTCTATTTGAATACCGAGCAATTAGCATTTGATGCTAGAGGTGCTATAGATTGTGCTTTGGCATAGTAGTGGGACTATAGAGACTGTGGAGGAGAGGACGAGTGATGTCAATTTCAGTATGGGGGTGGCCAGTAGTAGGAGGACAAAGTAGAGATATCAGGCTTTTATTTTACATTTCCAAGCTAGTGAGCAATATCAACCATGTCCCTGGCTTTACTGAGGGCATTACCAGAAGGGATTATCCATCTCTTCTCTCATTTGCACTTTATGCCAAAAGGTTTCTGTGGGTAGCATTCAGTATTGTTAATGATGCTGCCCTTCTGCTATATACCAACAAGTCTGCAGTGCTCCAGTGTGGCACAGAGAGACAGATAGAGAGCTATAGACCAAGTAGGGCATCTCAGAGCAGCCAGGGTCTCCTGAACAATCTTTAAGTCTGTTGGATGATAAGGGCACGTGGCATGATAATCTGCCATTCTTTCTAGAGGGCTCCAAGGTCCATTGCATTTCTGACATACAGAAGCAGAGACAGGCCTGTGAGTGGTCTGGTGTTTTGTATGTGTTTATATTTCAGAAAAGAGTATGGATCCATACATTCTTAAGTCAAAACTTGCAGCGTTTGACCCATTTTATTTTGTCTGAGAAGAAACTAAAAGCAGAAGTAAGTAAGTGTGGGAGAGAGAGATTCAGTCAGTCTGAGTTATACTGCATGTTCTCCCTTCCCCTTAAAACACAGTGCTCTGCCATCAGTCATCTATTTACTTCACTGTCACACAGGCATATGTTAGAGTTGTCCTGTCATGTTGCATTTCGTGAACTTCAGGATGCCCCTGACCTGCTTTATGTCGCCGGAGGGTGAATAAGCTGTGGGGTGGGATGATGGGATGCAGGCTGGTGTGCAGTGTCCTAACATGAGTCTCTAGGGTCAGGTATAACAAAGTGCACATGTGATATGCAGTCATGTTAATACTTACATGTTGCTATTTATTTATTTTTTTTCTTTGCTGTCCTACCATGCTCCCCTAGCATGCTCTGGTTCAGTTTCCTAACTCACACTCCAGCCATGTGACTTAATCAGTCTGACAGACTCTGGGTGCCTGGGGAAAGTCTCTCTCTCTCCACAGTCCCTTTCTCCTCAAGTTTACGCTCTCTGTGACAAACTCATTGTGGCACCTTTCGAAATGCAGTGCTCTCTGTTGGACGGCCCTCTGTGGTCTCTTTACACTCACAAACATGCATGCACACACAGACTAAGTGCACAAACGCCATAGAGTACATGTCACACACAAGTCACGCATAGCCGCGCACAGGTACAGGCAGGGACACACACAAATACGGAAATATGCGAAGACATAAATACACACAAACTGTGGCTAAAAAGCAGGTCATAAAGTATCCCCCAGGCACTCATATTATGCCTTATACCCCTCTCCCTTAGATACCCTTCTCATTCCACTATAAGTGCTCACACAAAATGTATAAAGGGGAAGCAACTCTGCTTATAGGTTTATTGTTGAGTGACATTTGCAATTAGTTTTTATTGGTGTCTCGTGGTATCTGACCTCTTGAGTTCTTTTTCAGAGCTCATTATAAAAGCAATGGGATTCTACGTCCGTGGTGCCGGCTAACTTTGGCTCAGATCCAATACATTCTGGCTAACAAAGTGGGCTTGAGAAAACTTCAGCCTGTGGTTAAGGACCTCCCCACAGGGCTTAGATGCTTCACTATTGGATTCAGCAACACAAGAGCACCCCTGTGGCATCTTCAACCACTCTACTTAATCTGAGAACTAAAAAGCATTTTTTTGCCAAAAGGCCCAAGAGGCAATCACACTATCTGATTAAACATGGACAGAAAGTTTTTTTTTCTAAAAAGGCCAGATATCATTGAAGGAGGGCTTCTAAAATGTTTTAACTAATTTAAACATCAGGGAATGAATGACATAAGTGGCAGATGGAAAAAGAAAGTCTCAAAGGCAAAAGTAAAACCTCCATGATTGATCTTTACTACTCATGGGGCCAAGTTATTAAACTCGCTATAGAGCACTTCAATAAGCTTTGCCTAAATTCTATCAAATGGATATGACTCAGACTCTGATCCCTGTCTTTCCTCAGAGGCCATGCGTTCACTTTGCCAAGCTGCGAGCTTATCATTCATTCATTCAAATTAAGTCCAACAACACTTACTGTGCACCTGGCAGTTCATGTTCTGATGGGGTTGTTGCACGTTTTGGGCCTCTTTTGCATTTTACATTTTGTCTGGTTGTACTTTTTTCTGCATTTGGCTTGTTTTGTTTTCTACCCAAGACAAAGTCATCACAAAGTTGGAGTGGTCTCTCTGACCTGCCTTTCTTTCAGAGGTCTCTTGATGGACAGCTTTCATAGTGATAGCACCTGACAAATGCTTCCCCTGACATACCATTTCACCCTACTCCCATCTCTTGTTGTCCTTTTTCCCATGCCTAACCATTTTAAGGACATACATAGGCTTCCAGGCTTTCTCTAGCCTGGCTGTTTTGATGGAGCAAGGGTCCTACAGAGCAGAACATTCTGCAGATTTTTTCTGGAAGGCAAAACAAGGAGAGAGAGAGCGAGAGAGAGAGAGAGAGAGAGAGAGAGAGAGAGAGAGAGAGAGAGAGAGAGAGAGAGAGAGAGAGAGAGAGAGAGAGAGAAGAAAAGCAATGGAGGGAGGATATTTTGAGGACTTAGATAAGGGACATGTGTTAGGTCTGCTCAATGATTCTTTCATTATTCTCCATTTTCATCAGAAGCAATGATTAGAACGGAACATTTCCTATCTCTCAAAGTGGCAATTTGCCATTTAATGCTTGTGTTATGCAGGCCTGACATAGTTTCATCCAACCTCTATGCACTAATCTAATTCTTTTTTTCCTTTTATTTCTTGGCTGATAATTCTCACTTTATTTCCATTAAGCTTTGTTTGTTTACAGCGATCTGTTGCTGTAATTTATTAGAGCTGTCAGCTTAAATTATGTGGCATGCCGACACAGCCCAGCAAATAGTGGCTCTCCCCCTTCCCCTTTTATGGAAAGCTGGCCTAGTTTTTTACAGGGGGGAAGAGGGAGACATTACAATTATGGTGGCGACATGGACCCCCTGGTGGCCATGTTCAGGGAACAGATGTCCTGTAAGAGAGATGCCGGCCCTCACCTCCAGGGAGTTCTGGGTTGAAATCTGGTTCATGTCTCAGTGGGGGAACACTACTGCTCCTGTTCCATCATTATTTCAAGGATAACAGATTCTGGGAGTATAAGCTTCTTTTTTCACTGTTGCCAATTGTTTCTTTTTAATTCACTCCATGTTCTGCTGGTCAGTATCTTGGTTGTTCAAATCAACCTGATGCATGTGGTGGATTAGTATGATAACCACTTGTATACTGACACAGAAGAAGGCCATTACGGTTCATGGCAAAACAAGGAGGATGAATAAAATTAGAGACAGATTTCAATACTATTAGTATGTCTCTGATATTCATTCCAGTTGAGGCCCATTCATGCATGCAACACAGTTTTTGCTTTGTCACCTCATTAATGATGAAAGGAATTAGCATGACGTTACAGAAAGCAAACAGTACTTGGCTTACTCAATTGCCTTTATTTTTTTTTGTTCTCACCCTTCTTCAGGTTTAGGATGTTTGACAGATTCCCGCCTATCAATGGTGAATGAAGTACATGTCATTTCCCTCACAGGAGGCCTTAGAGGAAATGCGATCACAGAGACCCCACAATTTCCACTATTTCATTTCCAAGCCCTGGATACTGTCTTTCTTTCTCATTTTGTTCTGTTCTCCTTTTGTACAAAGCGACTGCTGTTTTTTAAGATGAAAGACACTTGTTTGGCAGCCTTCAAAGAGTCACAGAACTCTGAAAGTCACTTGTATTGCAGTGCTGTTCATTCTCATTGTATATCCAACACTGAGGTGATGATCAAAAGGATGAGAGCTGAAGGAGAAGCTAAAAGAGGTCTGCTTTGGAGAATACAACAACAATACCCACAGACCTACACAAGGCTCACTTTTAAGGATAGTCCTTTAGCTAATGCCAGAGAGCAGACATATAACACAATTTTGTATTTGAAAAATGTCTTCGGTTTTGATGAATCTAAAGGGTTTCAACACATATTACTGATAGCTGTCTCTGTTTGCTATGTTAGAAATTAGTGTGGTTGTGTAGTTTTGCTAATGTAATGTATCATATATTGTCTAATTACTGTAATCCATTTAACTGATTATACATATCTCAAGGAAAAAAGAAACTAATGAGGAATATCAACGCATTACAGAGAGCCTGTAGAAAAGGATTGACAGTAGACTACAAGCCATTAACTCTTCACTCAATGCGGAGGGCATCCATCTGGAGGAGACTCTTGGGCTGCAGGAGATCCAACATAAATTTATGAGATAGTTTCTCCATGTTTTAAATGAGGCTGTGTTAGAGTTTCTGGGTCTGAGTAAATTGCATTTTTTAATGAAAGCCTTGTTAATTATTCACGCTAATAACTTGGGGGAAATTTAGGGGCCATGCACTGGAGGTGATGTGGGGGGGGATTGGTAAAACCCCTGAACATCCCACTTTGTGATGCCACGATCATCTTTAGATGCCCTTCTGCATTTTTAATGTCCTGCTGTGCCCGTGTCACACACCATTGGAACATAGGCATTGACTTTTCACAAACCAGATCACAGAGAAACATAAGCTAAAAGTCACACGGGTGTATAAAAATAAATAATAATATAAAGTTACTTGACTACTTTGCCGACAACAAATACCATGGCGTCTTTTGAAAAAGCATTGAGAAGTGAACCAAAGCTGTTTAAAGTAAGATAGGCAAACAATGTGAAGTAATAAAATTAGCATACACGAAAGCGAGGAATAATCACATTTGTGCTTGTTTGCACAAATACTCTACTCAGACAAGAAATACACTGGCATTAAGGATTAGGGCTGCAAGACGCAGATATGTTTTAATTTGTGACAAGAATGCTCTTCCTTTTAAAATTTATTTTTCTTCTTTCATTGTTGTACTTTCTTCTCCTCTCACTTTCGTTCCCAAGCGCTAGAAATATGCATTTACCATGGAAGGGATTGTGTTGTCATTACCATCATCCGTCTACTATAAGATAACATTGTCTTTCAGCAGGGGAAGAATCCTCTAGTCATCCTAAAAAAATGAGAACAAGACTTTTATCCAAATGCTATACTTTGCTTTCCCTCTAACCACTCAACAAAACCCTTCAGATGTAATTTCTATTTTCATCTTACTTCTCACTCTATTTTCTGTGCATCAGTAGTGACCATCACACTCCACATTCCCCTAAGAAAAATGATGTTATATACAAACAGTGCATGGTCAGACATATATTTCATATATCACAAACCCAACCACTGCAGAGATCAGTGCTTTCAGGGTGACTACAAATCTCAGCAGTAACACAGCTACCATTTCCCCCAAAATGCCTTAAGGCGCTGACACACAGAGCCGATATTCGGCCATTGGACAGTCTGGCGAGGTCGGTGACTCGAGTCTGTTCGGTGTGTTCCGTGCCGTTGCCCGTCGGAGGAGCCATCGGCCTTCATTTGGGCCAACCTGACATGTTCAGTCGGAGACAGGGCAGTCGGGACTCACCCGGAAATGGCGAGCGCTCAAAATCTGAGGAAATTCTTTTAAACAGACCTTTGTCGATCTGAAATGAAGACAGATTCAGCAACTGCATGGCCTATTTCTCGCTTAAAATGTTTTCAGAAACACGTTTCGGTGAACTGACAGTCTGGCTGTGAATTTCCAGAGAAAAAAGACCCACGTGACACGTTCGTCCCATCAGCTGCCGGTTTTCATTTTCTGGGAAACAATACAGAGAAGCGCCGCCTGCTGCTATGGAGACGTATTACGTTTCGCGCACGCGCAGAGCATATGCTCAAGTCGGCGTCGCCTCAGTGTGTTTTGAGGCATTTTTTGGACCTCTGGGACGCGACTGATCAGTCCGACTGCCTTTTCTGCCAACGGTCGGCCGTCTGGTTGGTGTGTAACCTCTCTTATGGGTATCAGTGATGAAATGGGACCTAAATTGCAGTGAACCTGAGCACTGAGCCTCTCTAAACTTGATACACCTGTGAAGATGACACTGCCGGGTAACCAGGGTGCTAGCAATTGACAGTCCATTCTATCGTAACCATCTACTGGTCCTACTTCCTGCTTTTAAAAGAAGATGAGTTGACCATGGTGGACCTGCCTATCCACCATCCCGCCTGATGTGCCGTCCACTCATCCGTCATTACACAGGCCTTTCTCTAGTAACATTATCGCTTTAGATAAGGCTTCAATAAACTGTGCATGGCTTTTAGGGCTCTCTCTCTTGCCACTCTAATCCAATCTCTGATGTGGAGTCAGTTCATCATCTTGTACCGCAGGCATTTTCCGTGTCCCTTTGCTCTTGGTTGCACAGGAAGTAATGGATGGGCTCGCCCTTGGTTCACCCCAAGGCATTCTGGTTCCTCAACTGTTTGTCTTCAGGTTGTCTCAAATGGCTCTGGACTGTGGTATTTGGATTTGATTAAATCCGGTTTAAAAGGTTAGAGACCGAAGAAGGAAAGGGGGATGCTCTGCTGAGTATTGCAAGCTAGTCCTTTGCCATTTAGCATTGGGCAGTGGCCAAAGGAAAGTGGAAAACTAAAATGACTTCTGTGCTTCTTTGTGATTTGCACTAATGTCCCCCAGGGATTGAGCAATGACCCCTGTGAATTCCCCCAGGACGCCAGCCAGATTGAAAGCCCTGCCAACAGATTTGAAAGGATAGCAAATCATTTAAACTCCCCAATGTGTATTAGCATTTTTTTCAGTGCCTGGGCCAGCCTGCACAATATTAAATTGCACTTGATAAAATAAAATAAAAATCAGAGAGTGCGACAAGAGCTCTTCAACCTCCAAATCAGCAAAGTGACTATTGGAGTGGCCTCTAAAAAAATAATTATACTGTAATTAACTTTGTTTACTCTAGCAGGTTTGTGGCATCCATTTGAGGAGCCCAGCTGATAAAGAAAGGGCTTAAGATAGAAAGCACTGAAAGGTGCAGTGTGGCAAAGACCCAGAGTAGTGAAATATATCTAGGGATTGCCTTTTGCTGATCCTGCTTGTGACACCACATTATTATTGCGTATAAAAATAGGTTTCGTATTAAAGTAGGCAGAGTGAATCCTAGCAGTCCCATATTAAAGAAACATCAGATATGCCAGCCTACAATCAATATAGCTGTTTTGTTATATAAGGATATATTAATGTTTGAGGATCAATAAAAACCTTAATTTATAGCATGTTACATAACCTACCTCTACTGTTCAGCCCTCAGTGCTCAGATCCTCCTGTGTTTCTCATCCATTATTGTGCTCTGGCAGATTGCCCTTTGGTAATGCAAGTGACTGAGGGTATGGAATGTATATGTGTGCATATGTGTGTTTCTTTCAGTGCATGTCTTTCTGTGTGAAGGCTGTTCCAGATGAAGCTTGGCCACGTAAACACTATAATGACACAGAGCCACAGGCCTCACGCTGAATTTGTCTAGAGACCAATAGAGGGCTTTTCTATCAACATGCAAACCAAGCACCCTGTGTCACAGACTGGTGTCAAATGCTCCTGCGTTCCCTCAACAAATGCGCAAATAGGAACGGATTTGGCACAGTGCCAACATTAGTTGTGGTGAAAAAGTGTTTTGTGGGGGAGGGGTGGTATGCAGGGCAGTTTCTGGCTCCTATGTGAACATTGCAATTCTCACTAGCGAATGGCCCTTTCTTCCCAATTGCTTAATTGTCTTAGTGGGACAGGCAGATGGCTCAAAACCTCATTTGGCATCTGATGAAAAAAAAAAAAAAACATGCACATCTACATAGTATATGGGAGTGTTGGGGGAGGGTGGCAGCATTAGAAATGTTTCATTCTCAAAGCTACACATTCCCCTTTCGCAGATTTCAAAAGTTTTGCCTTGGATCAAGAGCAAGTTTCTGCTGCTGTTGTGTCTGATGTGCTTTCCTGAATAAAACATTGTTTGGTATCAGTGCCAGATCAAATAGCCTTTCAAAAAACCATGCATCTCACCATTGGTGTCTGGTACCATAGAGAGAATTGTTTTCCTATCGGATTATTAACCCTTGTAAGGTGTTGGGGTCTGTGGGATCTGTTTTCAATGTTTGCTAAAAGAAAAATTATGCTATTTATTATTTCTTCTAAGTCAAACTCACTGGTCTTGGCTCATTTTCTCTGAAGAACATTAAAAATAACTTATTTTCAATGACTGCACACGGTACACCTCCCCTACACATAACTATTACATATGAGGTGTTCGGGTCTACTGGACCCGGGTGTAATAATTGTGTAATAATTGTAAGTGCTATGAAACCTAACTGTGTCCTCCTCCTAACTGGGCCTGCTGCTGTGTGTGTGTGTGTGTGTGTGTGTCACCTGTTCTGATTAAGTTCTAAGAAATAAGCACTAATAATGATCAAAAATCTTGTTTATATTTTTTTTTTTTTACCTTTTTTATAATTGAATTTCCTTGTTTTTTCACAAAAAACGAAAATGATCATATGATCATAAATGTGATCTCACAGGGGTAAATGGCAAATATGAACCATAAATGGTATATATCATTGGTAATTGAGCTAAAGTAAACATCTGTTAAGTATTTTACATGCATTGTTATGACTGTATTGCTTTAAAAGCCTAATAATGTGGTGGGTCCGCCAGACCCGGGAACATTGGCTCTGTAACTAAAATATGAACACCACACAAGGGTTAAATAGAAGCTATTGAGCCCTTCCATTTAGCACTGCTGAGCACAATTTAAAAGTATGCGCTGAGATGGAAGCACACAAGTTGGGAGGTAATGGCAGGGATACATCAGTACGTTTGTCTGTCCAACACCATGTTATTTAACAACTGTTCCCAAAAGTGTACTTTATTATATTGGAGCCCAGACACATTCAACAGCCTCAAGGTTTGCTAACAAACAAAATGAAGTACCGCGTATGATATCTAATGCCATTGCCGTTTTCAAAACATGCACAGTAGTTGTAATGGCAGGCAGAGAAACATCTGCGTTCATCCACAGGTGAGAAGCTTCTCCCTCCCTAGATTCTGCTTGTACAAGTTAAAAGGCTGATTTGCATTTATATTGCCATTGAAGGCTTGTAGGTGTAATTGCCATGGCACAGTAGCAAATGCACAGACACCACACACACATGTATACACAGAACAAACACAGAAAATGCACGTGAAGTGTGCAGAATGAAAAACGTTTTTCGTCCATTATTATGAATCTTTGGCATGGGGACATTGGGACAGTGACAAGCAGAGAAAGAGGTGGGGAAAAAACGGGATAGAGAAGAGATGGGTGAGTTCATCCAGGTGTAATATTGAGCTGTCCCAGAAACTTCTCGCCAAACACTAGGAAGTTATCAGATCAGCAACCCAATTTCTCAAGTGCCTCCGGTGCTGAAGCACCACATGCATCTTCTGGGCGCCTTCCTAACAGCATTTCACAATCATGTCGATGCATTGGCTGGCTGGTTTACTCACAAATGTCTTGAGCTATTTAGGGACACATACAGTAACATGCCACAGGTTGCAGAACTGTGCTGCAACGATGCTTGCATGTGATTTACTGCACAGATAGCACCATATAAAAAAAAAAATAATTGTTTCAAGCCAGGATGGTCAATTTATACATGAATGTTTTTCACATACAAATTAGTGTGCCTGGCATGGCACACAGGTTTCTGTAGGTCACAAAAGCTCTCTGGTAGGTTATATGTACGCATATATATATCCTTAAAATACAGGGGGCATAAGTAAGTACACCCCTATGTTAAATTCCCATAGAGGCAGGCAGATTTTTATTTTTAAAAGCCAGTTATTTCATGGATCCAGGATACTATGCATCCTGATAAAGTTCCCTTGGCTTGACATCATCACATACCGTTCACCATACCTAGGTACCATACCTAGGTATGGTGAAGGGGAGGTGATGATGTGGGGCTATTTTAATTGCAAAGGCCAAGGGAACTTTATCAGGATGCATAGTATCCTGGATCCATGAAATAACTGGCCTTCAAAAATAAAAATATGCCTGCCTCTATGTGAATTTAACATAGGGGTGTACTTACTTATGCCCCCTGTATTTTAAGGAAGAACATTTATTTATTTATGATACATTATTCATTCACAAAGAAAATTGTTGTCCTTAAAGATTGGATTTTTCCTCATTTTTTTAATTAAGGCATTAAGATTAATTTCCTAAAGATGATTTTTTTATTCCTCTTTTTAGTCAACTTTAGCATGGGTGTCCTAATTTGTTCACATGACTATATGTAGTGAAAAGCCCATTGACCAACTAGTGTTGTGAATGACGATGTATGTAGTTAACCCTAACCTGCCCAGTTGAAATTAACAAGCTGATATATATATATATATATATATATTTTTAAACATTACAGTGCTTAGCTTTATCTTAGATTTTAGCCTAAACTAAAGTTGGCTGTTATTTATGATTAACATAAATATCATTTTTAAAATGAAGAGAATAACGAAAAGATAACATGTGACTTGCAAAACACAACAGATCCTTTTTTTTTCTTCCTTTTGTTCACACATTTTTACATTTCCACCCGCATAACCTTGTGTTCTTGTTTTGCTCATCTGTTTCCATGACAGGTGTTGACTCAAGCACAGCGGCATCACCCATACAGAGTAAACAATGTGCACTGTATTTCTAAAAAACACATCTAACAATAGCAAAACTCTGTGTTTATGTATCTATTTTTGTGTTTCAAATATGGGGTGCAAACGCCTTTTTCCAAGCTCAGTATACAGCATAACCTCTGGAACGGGTAAAAAAACTAAAACAAAATGAGCCTTTAAGTTGAACATTTTCTTAGTGTGAATTTCTTGAAGTTCTATTAATACCTCTGATTTGTAAAGAAGGGTTTTGTCAAGATAGGAATTATTGTATTGTAACACTGTTTGAACCCACCTTGTAGAGCACTTGCGTTCTACAAGCAATCAAAGATCCTAGTAGCGAGTTAAACATGTATATCTATCGAAACTTTGGCTAGGTATTGACACGATTAGTAGAAAAAACACACAGTCAAGCTAAAAAACAATAAAATTTTTCTTTTAGCCCCGCTGTGTCGATGCTTGGTCCTCTCCAATGAAAAATAACACAGTATGATCCATTGCTACTCTACTCATAGCACCCCCACAACTGAACACACACACAGCCCTGCGGAGCTGCCTTTAGTTGCTTTGCTTGTTGTTTCATGTGCATTGAACTGCAATTTAGAAGCCTTTAATCCATCCCATAATCTGTGACCAAATAAAATCCTGACTAGGGTTAGAGAGGGCTTCCGCAGACGTCCCTATGTTAACAACATTATTACATACAGTTATTTTAAAACATTTTCCAACTATCTCTCTTCCTGTTGTCCAAGTATAAAGTGATCAGATGTATGGAGATATGACAATAAAGAATGAAGAAGTGCAGCTGCTAACCCTGCCTTCACAGGTGACCCAGTGTTCACAACAGCATCTGGTTGAATTACTTAACACTGCGGCCCAACAGACATGTAATCCGGGATAATGCCCTTTTGCTGAGTGCTCCAATCTGGATAAATTCATCCCCGAGGAATGAGATCCAGTCAGCAAAGTCTCAGAGAGAGAGGAGATGAGGGGCTTGAGGGTTGATTGGTTGGTACTAAAGAAAACTGTTGGGGCTAGGAAGAGAGTCTTCTAGATGGATAATGAAGCCCAACAGTAAACAGCTTGATTTTGTTGACTGGCTGACTGACTGCATGAGAGGAAGCAAATTGTTGCCTGGTTTTCCAAGAACACTTCAAACTAATCATATTCCCTTCCCTGGTTGACCTGAATCCTGAAAGACTTGAAATGAGGCTTTCACCCAAACTGCAGTCACCGGATATACTATACTTACTTAAATTCTGCATTTTTATCTTAGTACTCCCTTCAACTGAAACCATTGGAAGGTTGTGTTCTTACATGAACACATGTCCATCTTTGTCTCTGTGTTTACTGATTTATTGATATATCTATTTATCTATCTAGTGTTTTATCAACAAAATAAGTCTTAGCCAAAACACATTTTTCTTGGAAATAGCATCTCTTGTTAATGCCACAACCACTGCCAAACATTGGGACTTTCAAGTTCCAGCTGTCCAGTGGCAGCCTCTTAGATTATTTATTCATATGTTTACTTATTACCATAAATATCCAACAGGGCACTCGGCTCAGAGGGATTACAGGGGGCTTAATCTATCGTGGCACAGAAATGAGCAGGGGTCACAGCGGCTGAGGTGACTTAAGCTGGCTAGCCTTGATGGGACATGCAGCACAAACAAGAAAACAAACTGCATGCCACTGGGCCCCATCATGAACTGATGCCGTCATCTGTCATTCATTGCGTTTGAATGGCATAATCCAGATAGCGTTAGCATTACTCAAACCAACTGTCATGTATGGTGAGGGTAAGTCATACAAAGAGGACAAGGACACTTTTGTGTGTTTCTTACCAGCAGGCATATTAATTGCCCGGTAGCAGATTCCCATTAGAATACAGTCAATTTTAGTCTGTATTCTGTGGCTGTTAGTCATGTTATTTTTGTTGAAAATATGACTGCTGGAACGTCTAGGCTTATGACAACATCCAAGAAAAATGTATATTAGTTTTAGCATTCCGAATGGGGATAAATCAAATAATTACCTCATTGTGTCATAATCTGTGCATAAGACAGCAGTCTGTCTCACTTACAAATGACAAATTAATAATAATGAGGCTGAAAATTGGTATTTATGTTTGAGTGGTGTTGTGCAACGTAATGGGCTGTATTTCTTTCTCTTTTTTCTTTCCCTTTGGAGAAGCAAGAATGATTTCTCCGTCTATAAAAAATCCACACATCCAGACATGACATTGGAAAGACATTTAATTATACTTTGGTTGAAAAATATGTAAAAGTCTGCCGCCCATGAAAAGCGGATTTAGTGATCAGTCAGTAGTTAATAGACAGCAGTAAATGAAATAGGGGCTGTCGGGGGTGCTAAGACATGCTTTCCAGGACGAAGAAACTGCTTAGGCTGGCTGGGTGGTGAAATCGGGGGGTTCTGACACGATATCTAAGGGGGTGGGAAATAATGAAGGCGATTGGGGGGAGGGAAGGGGCAGGAGATTTTTAAGAAGATTGGGATTTCATTCCTGTGCAGCAGCACTGCCCCTATTGGGCAAACCTTGAGTCAAGAATAGACCGTCAAGATTTAATTTCCCTGAGAAAGTGGTCAAAAAAAAAAAAAAAGTGGCTCAGACAGCATATAAATTTCACAAGGTGTCATTCAGAGAACAAAAAACAGAGAAAAGAGAGACACATAGGAAGAGAAGCAGAGGGACTGAGAGCATACATTTAACATTAACAATGTGTGATTTATCTCTAGCGCATTTTCTTCATAGCCTGGCACATCCAGTACAAGACTATTCTTAAACTGCCCCTCCTCTACCAGGACATCAAGCTCTTACATATCTCACCCTTTCCCCGACAGAGGTTCTCAATCACATTGCCTCTCATAAAAAAACAGACGGAGAGAGGGACGGTTAGTGAGAGAGATAGAGAGAGAGAGAGAGGTGGAAAAATGTGCCGCTGTGCGGTGAGAAGTGAAATCAAGAGTCAAGTGAAGAATGTGAGAGGCGATTGACACTGTATAGATTGGAAGGGAGGAGGACTGGGGAGGAGCTGGTGTGAGGAGATGAACGAGGTCCTGGACAAGTTTGGCCTGAGGTGAATGTGTTCTTGGAGACTGTCTCTTGTGTCATCTGTCACTGGCAGGACAGGTGACAGTGAAAAAAAGGAGACCTGGATGCGCTAACAGCACAGTCAGGAGCATCTCGCAGAAGCTTTCCTTCTCCTTAGTGTCCCTTTCTGTGTTGCTCCGGACCGTTTATTTCTCAAAGTTGAGATGGGAAAAAAAAGGTGCTCAGTGCCTCTGCATACGGACTGATTCTTTTCTCCTGCTCATTCTCTTTTTTAATGATCTCTTTCTTTCTTGCTCTCTCGCATGATAGCTACGTCTAAGTATATGACTGTTATAGCCACAGCTCCCCTCTGTCCTTCGGTTTATAAAAACAAGATTGTTTTCCGCAGCTTTCTGCTGACACTGGCTCGGCACATAAACAGAGCCGTAATTTGTACAACAACATAGTAAGATACAGGGAAGCACTTTTTTTTCTCCCCAGAGGCATGCATAGAGAAGGTACGTTGTTATCCCTTGTTTACCTGGCAGGGAACGAAGTATTTTATATTATGGTAATAACCAACTGTGCTGAAATGCACAGCAATCCCATCCCATTCCAACAGGTACTATCTCAGATATGGTGTTAGTTGTTCCTAGAACTGGACTAAGCCTGTGATGGTATGTGAATGAAAATGTGATGTTCACAAAATAAAAGTCTAAAATAAAGCGAGCTGCATGACAATAAATCAAACCCCTTCTACAGTTTAATGTCTAATATAACTTGGATGTTATTCCATCTTACAAACTTGCAAGCGGCAGCGGGTTCAGTTCCGACCTGTGGCCCTTTGCTGCATGTCATTCTCCCTCTTTCTCCCACTTTCTTGTCTTAATCTGTTTTATAAATAAAGGCAATAAAAGCCAAAAAAAATAATCTTAAAAAAAGAAAGAAAAATCAGTTGTGGATACAAAACTTAACGGAGTCAAGGAGAAGAGACTAATGACTGATGTGTCACAGTAAGCACAGATGTTACAGACAGACATGACAATGAAATCAGGGGGAGAGAATACAGCAAAGCAAGCACCGGGAACAGTTACAGCTACAGTGCCAAGTCTGATCTACTATAACTGCCCCGTAACGAAGGCCACAACCTAGAGAGAAAGCTTCCATTGCCTTGACTCTGTCCAATCTTTGGGTGGACTTACACAGCTCATGTCACTGCACCAGGTCACACACAGTCATAAAGAAAACAGACAGCAGAGCTGACACCCTCTCTGGAAGGGATCTACACCCGTTAAAGCGTAGGAGAGGCAGAGAGGGAATTTGAGGCTTCATCACTGCAGTCAGTTTCAAATTGGTCCATCCTGATATTATTATTTTCTCCCCGTTTGTATATATTCTATATGAAAAATGAGCCAGCAGAAAAGTTGATCACAGCAAATTGTTGTATTGGATGAGCAGTGTTTTTTTCCCTTCTTTTTGTGTGTGTTATAGGCTTTAAATTAACACGTGGAACAGCTGAATTCAGTGCTTTTGTGTTACCGACTTTGAGCGGTCAATTTTAACACAATGTGCCAATTGGAGATTTTTCCTTTTCTGTGCAAAAGGTGACAACGCCCTCTGGGAAACAACTATATAGACACACACACACACACACACACACACACATTCATTCACATAGTGCCCTCCTCAGAATGTAGTCCAACATGACGGGGTCATACTTCGAAAAGAGGTTGTGGCTGTTGTGGCGGCTCATTGACCCTGACCCTGTGGAGTGTAAACCAGGGCGCTTGTTGTGGGCCGGGCATGACGCTAGGAGCTGACAAACATCCACTGTCTGATTCAGCCCTGCTTGCGTCCGTATATCACACAGACACCACAAAGGTAGAGTTCTGCTGTTCTTTACTCACCTCTTTTGTTTTCCAAAGACAACCACCTGGTGGCAAGCTGAGGAAACAACTAATCCATCCCCATTCTGTCCACAAACAGACTGTCTAAGAATAAAAATAACAGCAGATACTGTCCAAAGGGCTGGAGCTGCCAAGCTATACTCATGAGTCTGCCTTCTAAAGCACTTCACCGTTAACTTTTTCTCTCTCTTTTCTTTTGACCAGACCCCCCCGTAGGATCGTAGGACTCAATGGGAAAAGCTGTCAGTTCAAAACAATGTGACTCAGGAATGAACGCTTGACTGAACTGGGGTTTGAGGGCTTTGTTTTTGTGTTTCTATGTGTGTGACAGGAATATAAAGCCCACATAGGAAGTATTTAACTTGTCTGGTCTGAAGGCTACAACAAATGGAGAAAAGTGCAGCTTCTTAACCCCAGGACAGCCACAAAGACTTTTTCCTCTAATTTCCTTCTTTTCTCTTTTTGCAACTGACATATATATTATCAGCAGATAAACACACAAATGGTAGGACAAGCTCAGACATCACAGCAAGATGTATTCAGAGACAGCGTTCCCAGCCAGCAGGTCAACAGTCACAAGCACGCAAGTGATGAATAAACAACTTAATCTGGAAAACTTACCATGTCCGGAGATCCACAGGAGCAGAAGGACCCAAGGGATCATGCCTGAGGAGTGGAGAGGGCAAAACCTATGAAAAACAGTGGGCAAGTGTGGAATTGAAGTTGGCAGGCACCACGGATGCACGAGATGAGACAGTGCTCCTCTGTGCTGCTGCTGCTGCTGCTGCTGCTGCTGGGGGGGGGGGATGCTAGAGTCCCTCTGTGGTGTCTCCTTTAACCAGTGGAAGGCTGGTAGTCTGTCTTCAGTCCTTCTCTTCTTCTGCCGATTCTTTTCTCCTCTTCTCTGTCTCTGTGTGTGTCTCTTTCCCGTCTGTGTCACTCTTCAGAGTTGCCCGTGGTCTGCGCTGCCTCTCACGCTCTCTTGTTGATGTGAGCTTGTAGACTTTCTGTGTCTTCGCTGCTGACTCTGAGCATACACACACACTCTTTCTCTCTCGCTCGCACGGTTTCTCGGTGCCCATCCATTATCAGTCTCTTCAGCCCTCACTTGGCACCCCCTCCTTCTCTTTCTTTCTCATGCTCTCTCTCTCTCTCTCTTGCTTCACCACTCACATAGCAGATACAGTCAGGGGATAGAGCTCCATAACTAGACTCCTCCCTCCTTCCCTCCCTCCCTCCATCTCTCTCTCTCTCTCTCTCTCTCTCTCTCAGTCTGGGTGGCTATGGCTGAGTGTAAGGCTGTGAGACTAGGGTCCTCACTCTGGGAATGAGAGCTGCCATGGGAGAAACAGAGAGGGTGCAGTTCCAATTAGAATAATAATAGGAGCGACTTAGCCTCTATAGCTACAAATAACAGACATCCACAAAACAAAAAGTGCAGCCCCCCCCCTCCTCCCAGTTAAGACCCCCTGCCTTTTTTGGATTCTATGGATGGCATCACATTTTTGGAGAATGTGAGCCGCCTTCCCTGAGAATGGATGAAGACCACATTAGCATTCAAGACCAAAGCTGTAGTATTCATTAGTATCCAATTGTTTTATCAAGGGGGAATTAAATTCAGTCACTCACTCAAGGAGCCATGATGCAAGACATCATAAAATGCCCAAGTGCACTGCATGCTTACTGGCAAGTTCTCCTGGTTATGCCTGTTAAATATTTAAAAAGGGGTATTGCTTTGTTTCACGTCAGTCCACGTATAAAAGAGCGCGCTACATGTCTTGTCTCTACATGCACTATAAAAACTAGGGATGTACGATTCAGAAAATGTCACGATTCAATTCCGATTTTTAGGCTCACAATTCGATATTGATTTTTGATTCAAAAAACGATTCACAGTATGTAAATGTAGTTACTTTTCCCATGTGATTGCAGTAGACATACAATTTAAGGCAAGGCAGCTTTATTTGTATAGCACATTTCAGCAACAGGGCAATTCAAAGTGCTTTACATAAAACATTAAAGAGCAGTTAGAAAACGATTAAAAAAACAAATTAAAACATTAAAGAGCAGGTAAAAATCATTAAAAAAAAATTAAAAGAAAAGAAACACAACAAATTAAATGTAGTTTGATATTACGTTATGTTTTCATACAAAAATAAAAACTTTTGCAACTAAAAACTGCAAAAGTGCCAAACTTTGGCCAGCTTTCAAATACATTTAATTCAAGTATAAAACTGTTAAATAAAAAGAGCTTTTACATTTAGCTTTAAAGTGCTGTACTCCGATCAAACAAAAAATACTACTAAATGTGGTTTACATTGAACTTCCTAAAATTAGGTCCTTTCTTTTTAGAACTGTGGCAACTACAGTCCATTCAACAGAACTTTTGTGACCAGACCAGAATCACATAATGGATACACATTTAGGTGTCTGTAACCAGTTCATAGTCCACCACTAGCTGGAATCTGTACATTCTTTTGCAGAAACAGAAGCTGGTCTACATGTTTTGGAGTGAGCATGATCCGCTGTACGATGTCTCTGGCAGTTGAGAACACTCTCTCTGACGCAATGGTGGGAGTTTAGAGCATTGAAAGAGAGTGCGTTTGTTGACTGGCACGGTACTTTAGGTTGTTGTCCGTCCACGTCTTTAATGTTAATCTCTGGGTGATGCCGTACCATGTGAGTTCTCAAGTTTGTGGTGTTTCCAAAATACTTAACTTTCGCTTTGCAAAGCCTGCATATAGCATGATTCCTATCAAGTTCCGTCTTCCCCTCGAGGTTATAAAAGCTGAAATGTGTCCAAACTCTCGCCTTCAATGAGGATGGAGCAGGTTGAATAATTCTTTCTGTGAGGTTTGCCATTGTTTGCGCCGACTAAACTACTTCCGCTGCACTCGCTCTTCTTTTGATTATGACAAGAGTGCCCAGGCGTCATTGTGAATTCGACACAGCTCCATCTATGGGAATGGCAAGGTAATAGTCAAAGGTTCTTCCACACGCTACTAAGGCTCCTGTTTGTGAAATAAATGAATAAATTGTTAAATTGCCAATATGTGTTGTTTCTTCAAACTTCAATCATCCAATCCACCAAACGAGTCAATGGCAGAATAAGCTGTTTGGCATTGGCAAAGAAAATTTGGCAAATTTTTCATGGGTGCAACCCATGTACCCAGTGCTGCTGCTCATCCCACAAATGCATGTTCCTTACAAATGGGGCACCATTTGAAAGGGAACTAAACAGGCTTTCCAACGTTATAAGATTTATTGCCAAAATGTATTGTTACCACAGAGAAATAATCTACCAAACAAATTTCCTTACTTTTTGTGCTAAGTTTATATATTCTCATATTCTGATGCATATATACATTGCAACATTACTTTTAACATTCAGTTGCAACACTGTCTACACAAATTATACTATATAATTATATTACTTAATTTATATTTTATTTGTTTATATTTCAGCACTATATCTCAACTTGCACTATTTTTTCTCTCAAATTCAGATTTTTGTTTTACTTGAGTGCTTTTCTTTTTCGTTATTTAATGACTCTTGTTGGAGGTTCCTGAGGCCTAAGATTTTCATTGCCAGTGACTACTTCTGTTATTATTGTGCACATGACTGATACAGAACCTTGAAACTAAAGAGAAAACAGTGCAGTTCCCCTTTGACTTTCCTTCTAGACTTCCTGGGGCCTTGATGACTTCACTAACATATCCAGAGTCTAGAAAAATATATATAATTCTTTCTTTCGTATAAATAGTGATTGACATTTAAATCTAGAGGGACATACCCTCTATTAATATAAGATGTACAGTAATGCCCAGAACCTATAGATCAGAGCTCTGATAATGACACAGTAAGCTCTGCATGAGGGCCTAGTCTACGTCATATCAATTTAATCCATCCCTTTGACTTCCTAATCTAATCAAAGGGCCAGAGGATGACAGGTGGTCTTTTCATCAGTGCAACTAACAGCTACACAAAAAAAACAACCTCACTGCAGCCGAACCAGAGGACAACAGATTTGCATTCTGCTAAGAACATGATGAGCAGGGGCAAAGAATAACAATGGAGCTTATGTGCTTGAAGGTTGAGCAATGAGGGTGAACGAGGTAAACAGGCAAACAAATTTGTACGTCCTCAACCCACAATCCTCAACTTGGTACAATAAACTCTTAGCTTGAATTACATTATTTCTTTAATATCTGAAATATCTGGACACAGTCAAGGATGATGAGCTGAACTAAAGTCATCATGTTTCTCTTGTTATCAATATTAAATAAGATCAAAATCCTACAAAAAGAGGTTATATGTGATCCGGACTAATTTTGAGGTGTAATATAGAAAAGGTCTCAGAAGGTCCACTTTTTGTCAGCTAAAGCCTGCTGCTCATTCAAATGTCATTTACACATAGCAGCACCATTGTTTTACAGTTTGTACTATGGTTACAGCCTGAAGCGTAAGTGCCAAATTCCTCTGCCAGTCTGAGAAACTGAACACATGAGACAATGTCCTTACACAGACAGAGGGGAAACATTAGGCAATGTGAAGTCTAGAAAAGGGCTCATATACTGTGAGACCCACAGTGCACCCACAGGGGGCATACTCTTAAGGCGCTGACACACCAACCCGATTATCGGCTGTCGGACAGTCTGGCAAGGTTAGTGACTCGAGTCTGTTCGGTGTGTTCCGTGCCGTCGTCAGTCGAAGGAGCCCTCGGCCTTCATTTGGGCCGATTTGACATGTTGAATCGGAATGCATGCAGTCGGACTCAATGACCAATCTGATTGGTGGAGTGCTAACCCGGAAATGACGAGTGGGATGAGCGTGACTAACGCCTCTCAAAATCATCTTTTAAACTGACCTTTGTCAATCTGACATGAAGACAGATTCAGCAACTGCATGGCCTATTTCTCGCTTTAAATGTTTTCAGAAACCCATTTCGGTTAACTATTTTCGTAAAATATGAGATCGTATTCTGAACGAGCCGCCATTATGGCCAATCAGCTGCCGGTTTTAATTTTTTGGGCGACAATACAGATTAGCGCCGCCTGCTGTTATGGAGACGTATTATGTCTCTCGCTGGCACAGAACGTACACTCAAGTCAGCGTCGCTTCGGTGTGTTCCGGGCACTTTTTTGACCAACTCGGGGAGACAGTCAGTCCGACTGCCTTTTCTGCCGAAGGTCGACCGTCGGGTTGGTGTGTCAGAGCCTTTAAATGACTCGGGAGACTTGGGAACTCTTCTAAGAGTTTAAGAGCCTCTTTAAACCAGCTATGACCATAATCCACAGTCAAAAGGACATGCTCAGAAGAATGTTTAAGTGATCTCAAACAAGATGAAGATATAACATTATTCGGTCAGTGCTGCCTGTAAATGACCCATAACTGCAGGTCATCTCTACAAGATGTTCTAATTCTGTGCTCAACTGATTTAATACAACCTTTGTGTGCTTAATATGTATTCATGAGAAAAGCTGCTATTATCACATTGAAACTGTGTCATTAATATATTCCATGACAGTATATTCCATGATTTTTAGTAATGGGTATTGCTTAACTTGGAGCTTCTATCAACTGAAATTCAATCCCCACTTGTGTTAAAAACTAGTGAAGGAAATTCAAATGTTGTCGGCTTGGGTATTCCAGTGTGATGATCAAGGCTGATCACATTTGGTTTGATATAAAAAAAATATATCTTTCTTTCCACATACACTTTCTCCTTGGCATTAATGGCAAAACTTATTCCACAGCTGACATTTATTGGCAAACTGCCTGAATGCATCTTGAATGGATTTGAGGAATGCTCCTCTAACAGACACATTTAACCTTAAATCAAACAATCAAAAAGACATTAGCCATTAAAAAGACTGCATTAGCATTCATAGCAGTCATATAACATTGTCTAAGTTAGGATGGACAGTGTTTTGAAGTAACAAAATTGCAGCAGAACCAGAGATATCATATTTTTCATTCTACACATTCTTCTTCCTTGTCAAAATCTGGATCTTACATTACCCACAATGCAACTTGAACACAGACAGTTTGATGGGAGATTCAGGTGTGTTATGCTAGTGCTGCTAAAATAGCCGGAGGCCGCAAGCCTGCAGCAGAGTTGAGGAGCGGGCTACAAAGGTCTGGTAAGCTCACTTTTTTCTAACTCCACACCACCAGATTTATTTTTCTTTTTCATTTTCATACTTGTAGTCTTCAACCGCATCTGACACTGACTCAAGAAACGTCATATGAGGCAATTTATCAGATTATGTGCAGCTTCCTTTTTGAGCCACAACAAGCTTTTAGTTTACCTTTGGGTTTAGGTTTCAGCTGCTATTATCATATCAATAACTGTGTCATTAATATATTCCATGTCAGTATTTTTTAAATGGATATTGAAATGGAAACTTGGAGCTTCCATCAACTGGACCGTCACCCCTTTGACAACCTCTGAACTTACAACTAAAAACCAATGGAACAAATGAAAAGCAAAATACTGAATGAGAATCAAAATGTGTTGGACTGCCTCACCGCTGATTGCTTTGCACACAAGTCCTATGCAGGCACCTATCTTGTATAACTTCAGTTTTTATAGGGTTTAACATGGCACTATGCCATAATTCTATTACCATGCATCGGACGCCCTCAAGCCAGGCCTTATCATTTAATGCAACTGTGCAACAAAGAAATACATGTCTATTTCAATACTGTATGCCAGAATGTTGTAACATGGGGAAAAGGGCAATCTCCTATTATCTTGTTAGTCTATCTTTCAAAACGCAGGGCAGCCAGCAGTTTCTCTTCAAGTGAGAAATGGCCATAAATCTTTTTCATTTAGTATGTCCTCAAGCCTACATGCCGAAGCTCAAGAAGCACATCTTGCACTGCACAGCAAAACAAAGCCTCCTAACTAATTTAATTAAATCCTAATAATTTAATTAATTGGGTTACAAAATGACCTTTGAAACTTAAAGGCTTAAAAATGACCAAGAACAGATTGAGAATCAATAAAAACCTAAGGGCGTACTCACACTTGGCCCAGTTGCTAGGACCGTGCCCCCCCTCCCAGCCTGCACTCACTTTGCATTAAAAATAATCAGGGCCAGAGCATGCTTACGTTGTTACATTGCGGGACTCGCCGACTACAATTCCTGTTCATCTGTAGAGTAAGAACTAGACCCGGGCACGTTTAGCGATCACACTGAGGCATACCATGCCTGAGTCCAACCGAACCGTGCCCTGGCCCACCTCTTTCAAACGGGCTAGGGCATGGTTTAGCGTTCCGTGCCCGGGCACGGCACGATTCGATCAGACTAGTAAAGCAAACCGGACTTTGGGGTCAAACGTGCTCGGGCACGGTTTAACTACTCCCTAAGAAATGAAATTTGCAGGATATAAATAATGCTTGATGGCACTGGAAGGTAAATTGTTTATGGAACATATAATGCTTGGAGAAAGATAAACTACAATATTTACTTAAATTATATTGTAACTTTCGTAATAATATGGCTGCCAAGTTTTGAAGTGCCAAACCCGTACTGCTTTGCTTCTGTTGTTCCATGACATTTTTTTCTCTCCTCCCGATTCTTTCCTTAGATGAAATGCAAAGTCTCATCCTCGTACTCAAAAAGTGACGCATTAAGATGATAGACAGGCTCTGTTTTTGAGGTAAATAGAAAGTGACATATTTGTTTATTTCTCCTGGGCCTGCATATTCGCTGTAGAGACACCGAAAGGTCTGAAACACTGCTATCCGTGGATGTGTGTGTGTCCCAGTGTGCAAGTGTATGTTAACTGTGTGTTGCCATCGATTTGTATTTTGAAATTAGCAAATCAGCCAGTTGTCTTTCAAGGAAGGAAAGCCACTCAATCTTTGTCAGTCAGATGATTCCCCAGAGATGCTACATCTCTAGCCCTGATGCCTCAGATTCTCATTCTAATCAAGTCTGCGAAGTGGCACAACAGAGGATCTAAATGAATCATTGGGAGAAAACAGTATGCGGGTGGCATACTGTTCATTTACATTTCATTAGGGATTCAATGAAAAACAATGTGAATGTGTTTGTTATTTTGTAACCTTAATCAAATAATTACTATTTTTAATATATTCACATGTATATTTCCATTTAACACTTCTTCCTTCATCAGATCTGATCCTGACTTTTATTGTAGTAATGACTGCTGCCAATGCTCCCATTGAAAAAACAAAAGCTCTATCACAATATTTGTGCTACTTTCATTTATACCATTGCAAGTGGCACAGCAAGACCTACATGAGGAATACTGCAGGGTTAAAAAAGAAGAGTGTAAATACAACTAAAGAAGCTGTGGCTACATACTTTCCTAACCGTTCATCATATTAATGTGGCTGCTGAATAAAAAAATGTGTATACAAATTGCCATTTCAGATCTATTTATCAGCCTCCTAATTCCTAAATACTGCCATGCACTAAAACATTTTTTACTCTTCTTTTTATGCCTTTATTCCATGAGTAATGCGTATGGCAATAAGGTTCTGTTCTACTCAGCTTGTTGCAGGTTTGTATTGTTTGTAGATTATTACAGCAAATAACACAAGTATTGGCATGATTCAAAATTTACATAATGTCCAACTAATGAAATGTAGATGTCATCCCACCAGACTACATGTCGACTTCATGTTGATCACAAACTGGGTGTGCCAAAAATCCCACTAGGTTCCATATGGCAAGCCCGTTCACATCAAGTCAATGTAGCATTTCCTTGCAAACATGTCCCTTTATTCATTTAAATTGAGTAAATTTCTGTTTCCAGTGCAAGTATACAGCCTTCTTAAGCTTTCTCTGACTCGGTCAAGTTCACACTGCTACAGGGTGGCCTGGTCATTTGACTCTTCCCCATTTGAATTTCATCTTAATTGCACTGCGGAATTGAGGTTTTTACATGGTATGCAAAATAGCAGCACATATTTGTTTGTCATGCTCATCTGGAGATAGGTAAAAAGCATTGGTCAGCAGTATGCACCTTAAGAAAGCTTGTCAGGGGTCAGAGGGCTTTGCATAAGTCAAGCTGGATTCCCTTTTTGAGAGGGAAATGGGTACATGTTGTTTTACATCTGACACATGGACCATTGACATCTTCATTGCATGCATTATACCTGCTGCTTCTCTTCTCTGACACGATGCGCGGTAAATAAAAGCAGTGTGGTGAACTATGGATTTCCCCTCAGGCTTGAAGAGGACTCTCCGTATGTCAAGGAAGAAGTGAATACATAAGCTAAAGGGAAAATGTCAGCCAAAGAACAATATTTATGGCCCGAACGCCGGCCCTATTGAAACTGAAGGAATTATTTTTCTGCGCAATGAATTGCCTTTTTGGGGACCTTATCATACTCAAAAACTCACCAAACTTTGCATACGCATCACCTGGTGAAAAGTTTGATATTTTAAGGGATTCGTAGATAGGCGTGAAAAAATGCCTCGCTAGCGCCCCCTACAAAACTTAAAAAATTGAGCCCCTGCAGTACGTTTAACGTAAACTAACGAAACGTGGTACACTTATGTAGCATGTCAAGTGGTACAAAAAAGCTCATTGGAGCCATACCCTTAACTCAACAGGAAGTCCGCCATTTTGAATTGAAAGTTCGAAATTAGTGTGTTTTTGGCCATTTTCACATGTCGTACTTTAACGAACTCCTCCTAGAGATTTCATCCAATCGACTTCAAATTTGGTCTGTTAAGACCCTAGAGATGAAAAGTTATTAAAAGAAAAACTTCGCCATCGAAAACAGGAAGTGGGTGTAACTCTGTGTACGTTGACCAACTGGCTTGAAACTTTTCAGGATTCATAAGAGTCTAACCCTGAGGACATCTACAGGCCGATATTGACTCAAAGTTATAGCGCCTCCTAGTGGCAACAGGGAGTAGGCCCAAAACTATAGGTGCTATACTTCAACAAACTACTCCTAGAGATTTCATCCGATCGACTTCAAATTAATTTTTTGCCATCTCAAGACCTTAACGATGTAAAGGTATTAAAAGCTTGAGTTTTCGTCCAACGGTGTGGGCGTGGGGGCCATTTTGAGCATTTATAGATGAACGAAGAAGTTGTTGTAACTTTAGTGTTCATTGTCATATCTGCCCGAAATTTCTCACGATTGACAAGGGTCCAGGCCTGAGGCCAAAAATTGACTTTTGGTCATAGCGCCTCCCGCTGGCAACAGGAAATCAGCCTTATATGACAAACATCATCTGATTTACATGAAACTTATAATGTGTGGTCTACATGTGATACTGAGATGGCCCCTATACTTTAACCACGCCCATGTAATCAGGCCACGCCCCCTTTTATGGCTTTTGAACCGTTTAAAGTAGAGTCTTGTGTGAGGTATCATTGAACTCAGCAGACAGTTCCCTTTTCATTGGTGACAATTTGCCTGAGTGCCGCGCAAATGCACGGCTGCAAGGAGCGGCATATGCCAGTAACCCCGACATGCAAGGAGGTGCGAGGGACCGTCCAACGCTGCTTGCAGCTTTAATTATGTATGTTATTCTAACACATTTTTCAGACCAGTGTGTCTTCATGAGCAGAGGTTTTTGAGGTGACTGACATGAAGACTGGAGCGCATTCCAGTCCCAACTCAGGGATTAATAGGTCCAAATATTGAAAACAGAAAAATTGATTTGAATAAATAAAAATACAATGTAAAATCGTTAATAGTTAAAATTAAAAGTTAATGTTAAGTTAATTCTCCTTAACAATCTGTTTCTTAATCAGTTAAACCTGGCAATGGTTGTTTCCTCCCACTAACTTGATGAGTGATTTTCCTTCTTTTTTAATTGCAGACAGACATTCAAAGTGCTTTAGGGTAGGCCTAAATCTCCAAGGGACGCATCCCCGTGGAGGATGTGTTGCGCTGAATTGGGATAGCATAAACACTGGAATGGACCATTTTCTTCCGAAATGCTGATGTTATGCAGAAAAAAACATGACAAAATATGCTGATTCAGCCCATTACTACCCTAAACTAATAATATTTGGTTAACCTTAAGTGTTTTGCCAGTGGTCTTAACTGAAAATGCAGAATGAGCCACTAAATCTGAGCATCCCAAATGCCTAAAGCCAAGCCTTTACTGACATACGCAAATTACTCTTGAGAAAATGTTAAACCCATTAGCAAAATTATATGCTTTTAATTGTTGTATTTAACAAGCCATCTGACAGTGTGTGGTGGTAATGTGTACTGTTTTGTTATCTTGAATGGACTGTTAAACATTTCTATACTTGGATTTTAACTCTGAAGGAATACTACTACACCCTTAAACTGACAATTTGTATATCCGTTTCTCACCGAGCCTCTAGAAGAATCAAAAAATGGAGAAAAGTCTTGATGCATTGAAGTGATATGGGACCGCATTTAACAACAGCATAAAAATATCAAAACATCTGTTTACAAACTTGCAACCAACTCATGCAGTACAATGCAAGTCTCGCTTATCCAGTCGTATGCTCAGTAATTCCCAAACAAGCATTTTCGCAAAGACCTTACTTACACTTCCGCATAAACAGTCTACCGCTTGCACAGGCACACTACTTGTCCAGACTCGCATGGACGATTAGTGTGCCTGTGCAAGCTCCTCAGATGCACATCAACACATTCATTATTTGACATGAGTGCACTGAATTTCAAATACAACAATTAAAGGATGACAATAACTACTGAGCAACTGAAAACAGTATGAATCCCATAGACTGTAAGAACAGTAGACGTAGCGTTATTATGGATCCCACATAACTTCTAGGAAAGTCCCGCAATACGAAGCAGCTCGATTGGTTGGGGTTAGGCATTGACCTCGAGTGGTTAAGGTTAGGATAGCCAATTGGTCAGGGGATAGGACCTGAACAAATCAGGTTACGTTACCTTGCATAAACATGGACACCTGGCCAATAGTAGTGTGTGAATGCTATTGAAGGGCAGGTATTGCCTAGAAGTTGTGTGGGTTCCATAATAACACGTAGATGTAGCATCAGTGACGTCAACCATTGGTTGGTGAACTGCCGTTTTGAAGTCTCGAGTTAGGTAATATGGCCATCTCCATCTTGGTTTTTCGAAACAGGATGTGACGATTTTTGACGAGAGGGTGGATGACTCGGCCAAGCCAGTGTTGTTTATGGTATCAATGATGCTGTGCTAAGCTAAACACTAAAGAGGTTAAGTTGCCAATTTTCAACCCTTCTGAAGCAAGTCATCCAGTTATGATGTACCGGCGGGTAAATCCGGACCTTCAGCTCCTAGCGCCATTCATCTGCATGTACAGCAGTACACAGAAAATCTGCAAATTTTACCTTGAGTTACCGGCTAATGCTAGCGGTGGCTAGCTAGCTTGGTTGGCAGGATGCTGAACAAAAGATTGAGACTATAAAGTAATTATGAAAATGTGTATTGAGGTAATACATCAAGTGAGGTATAGCGTCATTTCCCCATAGACCTCTATAGAAACTAGAATCTGGATCAGGCCGAATTTTTCTGTCCGAACCCGGCCCGCGTCCGACAGAACCGTGACCGAGCCCGGCCCGAGCCCGACAGGCATCAAGAGATTTATGTCCGACCCCAACACCGTTAAAACATTTTTTTGTCATACTAATGACACATGTAGGCATACGTTTGTTTGTGTGGAAAGCTTTTATTAAGCAACTGTAGGAAGGCATTCGGATATGTCAACAGATGAGCACATCAGCGCACACGGGGCAACAAGCGCACGTTAATAAGCTGTTAAAATGTTCAATGTGTTAACCTTCACTGCTTGCTTCGTTTCCGACCGTGATCAGAAAACCAGGGGAGATTCGGTACCTCCAGGACCGCTGTTATAACATGAATAACTCTGCTCCGGTCGCATTTACACGTCTGCTCCTCTTTCTCTATCTCTCTTCTGACCAGCTTCTACATAGACACATACACACACAGACACATGAGCTATCTTAAAGGAGCCGCAGCACCATTTTACAACAAATGTCTTATGACGCTGATGTGACCGAGCCCGGCCCGAACCCGACCATAATTTCTAAATATCTGTCCGTACCGTTGGGACCCGTCGGGACCAGTCGGGACCCGTCGGGACCCGTCGGGCTCGAGTCGGGTATCCATGCCTTAATAGAAACTGACTTCTTTTTGCAAACAGTGGAGTCGCCTCCTACTGAAAATTAGATTGAATGCAGGTTTAAGGCACTTCAGCACTTTCTTCACTTTTCAGACGCTGAAGCTTCGTCTATTATTTTTTTGTCTATGATAAAGCCTTGTGCTATTGTAACATGAGGGTTCGATATGTGATGGTTGTATCACTCTAAATAAGAAGAAATAGCTGGATGGAGCGGATAACTTTGTTAAGCAGCACTTTACTGTTCTTCCCACGTCATCAGCTCCAATACAACAACACTTCCTCCTTTTACTTAATCACATGTAGCTGAACTAACCAATCAGACGCTAGCAGAACTTAGACTCAGGTAAAAGTGAGGAAATCCACAGAGGTAGATTCTTAACTGCTGATGTAAATAATTAAACATGTAAATATTCAAGTACTGACTGTTTAAACACAAATGTTAATAATAATAGTTAACTGTATAAACATTGCAAATACATTTTTGTAAATTAAAGCTTTACTGTGTAACTTTTTGATATTTATGAACATCCGTTACATTTAAGCCGTTGCCAAATGAATTCATACAAGGATAATTAAGACTATCAGCTTCACACAACTCTCTCTCTGTATTTCTCAGTATGGCTAAGTTCAGAAGATTGTGTTGTCTGGTGACTTTCCCGTGCAGAAACTTAAGTGAAGATAATTACCTCTTCTGAAGAGTCATCTTTTTTTTTTTTTATCCTCCATGTCCTCCTTGGCTACTAGCAACTGCGTGGGGGAGGGGTGGTGCGCGTTCAGAGAAGGCTTGCATCATGTTGATTTTTTTGTCATGACTAGAATTCCTAATGGCGACAGAAACTAAGCACTATAGACCTATTTTTACATTGGTATCGATCCGATACGTGCTATGGAAAATATGCTTTTTTTCAAACTTCAATGTTATTTATTGATGCAATGCATTTTTATTTTTTATACTTTGTTCAGGCTAGAGAGGTTGTCTAAACCTGGTCCAAAATATCCAAAATATTACAGGAAACTATCTAGAAAGCTTATGTTGCTCACAATAATTAAAACAAAACATGTTGCGGGTGAAAGAGACCAGGATAGGTGGGGTGTAACACGAAAAACATTATATACCTCACCCACTTGGGGGAGGGGGGTTGCTCCAGCCCCCTTAGTGTCAGGGGGGCACCATAATCCCCCTCCCGCCTTGGTGATGGGGGATGTTTCAAACATAAAAAGCCTGAAAATCCTAAATCCTAATACTGGTAACACACATACAATAAATTTATATTAACTGCTTGCTTGCAAGTTGACATATTCTGTAATGATTACACTATTATCTTCTCATATTTGTTCATGGTGGTAGTAGTAGTAGTACACTCAATGTGCAGTCAAGTATATTTGCTTTTAAACTTAAATGCTCTTATTGTTTAGATTAGGTCTTTGTTTGCTGTGACTGCGTTAATCATATTTTCAAAGTAAAGGCATCCTCTCCAGTTTGAAGTATGCCAAAGGTTTCTTTAGCAGGTGTGGCCAATCCTGTTAGAGATGTATGGCCAATCCAGTATGAAGTTTTCTGCCAAGGAGATTTAAATATATATAAATTTAATGTATGGCCATGTTGCTGTGTATATTCATTTTTCTTGGTATGCAAGCAGACATACATTTTGAAAAGTAAAAGTAATAATTATCAAAGGAACAATTGCTGATTGCACCAACAAACAGTATTCAGACAGTGTGTAAACTGTATGCAGTAGCATACAACAGAATGAACAGAACACAGTACATCAGTGCACAAAAGCACAACTACAGAGAGCACCATGCAGCTGACATTTGCAACCAGTTGCAATAAAGTATGTTAAAACACTAATATAATGCTTGAACAGTGTTATGAAATATGTAGGAGTTGAGAAAAGGCAACACTGAAATTGCTGGTCTTTAGCCAGGTACTTAACCAGCACTGAAGGGAGGAAGTTAGCACAGAGGAGAGGGAGGTAATGGCCTACATGTAAATTGTAAACAGTGTAATAATGTCTGCTCCTGCATAAAATGTCATTGGTTTATTTGAAGTTTGCATACTGGTCCATAGTAGGCTATCTGTGCAATAGTGATTTGATTAAAAAAATGTCCTTGCATTTCATCTACTGATAATGTGGTAACAATTAACATTCTACATATCAGGAAAATACTTGTTATAGAGAATAACAAGTAGTAAGGTGAAAATAACCATTTCATGAATATTTTGTAGTAAATACTGTAAAATAAAGCACTACCCAATTTATTTCTTCAGACATAAAATGGGTATTAGGATTTATACTTTTAATTATCATTTGTATTACTACAGTAGCTATAGCATTATGTTTTTATCAGCTACTTTTTCTTAATGCAAACCCTAGGGGTGTTAATGGGGCTATTTTTGTTTAATGAGAGCTTTATGTGGGTCAGAATACGTTTTCCTTTGACAACCTCTGAACTCTGCTGTTCTGCTATAGTCTTGATTAATGGCCCAGAGAGTGTCACACTGACCTGAGATGGAAGGTGTTCATCGTTTTCAGATACAGAACAAAACAACACAATCCATTGGGTTTTTATCCACTCCTATGTCCATCCCCTCTTATTAAAATTAATAATAAATAGTAATTAAAAAAGTGTGGGCTTTGTTGTTTGGTAAATGCAAATGTTTCTCAACAGGTCCAAAATCTGTTAATGTAAATGGCACAGTATACAGTATGTGATCACTATTTGCAAGCTCAGTGATGTTTGACTCAAAGAGGATCCAATGCATTCATATGTTTTGGGATCCACAGGATAAATGCACAATAAATGTGTAACGTATGATGAAATCTCTATATAGTAGTGTGAGGTCAGCCATTACATTTTAACCCTTCCTTTTGAAGGCAACAGCTATTGTTGCTACATGTTAACCTACCCCATTTTTAACTGCATCTTAAACTGAAATAATTACAAAAAAGAAATATATAGATATAATACATATGGATGTTATCCAGCATCTTGCTTCTTTACTCATTATGCTAAATGGTTGTTCCATCTGTTCTGCTTTACAGTATATTCGTGTTTAAGTGTGCCAAATAAGCAAAGGCTATCTCTATATTTCAAGTGCTGATGACTTACTCAAATAGATGATTCCATTCTCTCAGCACAAAAAGGGAAAAGGGGACACTTTAGGGCTGAGTGACACTTCAATTAGCCTCTTGTCCGCCACTACTAATAATCAGATTGTGAGCTGTATAAAGGACAAGGCAGGTCATTAAAAGATCCTCAAAAACCCACAAGATTTACTGTAGGTTGTAGATTTTGCTTGTATCTGCTGACAGCTGTATAGTGCTGCACTCGCCCTCCCCAGATGACACTTTATGTGCCCTCTAATTTCGTTCTTTAATTGCCAGGCCCCTTGCAGGGGCCCTCATGTATCCCATTCAGTGCTCTTCAGTGTGATATGCTGCGGACCCGGATAACCAAATTACATAGGCACAGCGTTATGACAGTGTAATCAGATAACCAGAGATTTGTCATAATTATTCAATAATTTATGTCAACACTGGAAAAAGTATTAGCTTGTGAACTACGTTCTTCATCATTGTAGGAGTAAACTTTGTTTAAAGATGTATTGCAATATTCAAAACCCAACAAATAAGAATGATAATTTAAGATACTATGTGCACTCCTGTAAGTAAGAGCACCATTCCCAATCATTTACAGTAATTGGTGTAGGCTTAATGTCTGGTGAAGCATACAATGCTGTAGTGGCCGAGCATAGCTTTTCAAACGTGTGATTTTGCTGGGCCAAGTCATGTAGTTTGAAGCAGTTCTTGTCTGAAAACTGGGATTGGGAATTTCACTCAGGGCCGTTTCACATTGTACGCACAAGCGGTGCATTTGTCAAATCATAATTGCATTTGCACAACAGTGAGTGCATTTCTTAAAACAATTGGTGTAAACTGCACCGCATAGTGACTGAACTGAAAAATCGTGTATCTTGGTGGAAATCTTTTGTTTGTGTCCAAAGCAAGTATATATACCAATGAATCAAACTGACAAGTCCTTACGCCATTGTTTATACCAAGATAGTGAAACTGCTTTGTGTTGTTGTCCAAATTTAACAGTTCACTCTGTAAGTATAGTCTAATGAACAATGCACATGAAAGGGAGCACTATTCCCTATGTGACAAAGTTACACATTATTGTCATCTCTGATCTGAGAAATGCGCCAAAGCAACTGAGAAGAACTGTAGCCTACTGTTGTGAGTTGCGAAAACCAAATACCAAGTTGATTATACAGCTCCATACAAGTATTTGTAGGATATATTTGTAGTTTTTATAAAACATTTTTTTTTATTTATACTCTTTATTGATCCCCAATGGGGAAATTACAATTTACACTCGGTTGTTATTACACAATACTAATATTGTATTTGTATGTTTATATGATGTAAAATATGTTTGGACTAATTGACACAAGTCATGTTCATTTTCATTGAAGTTCACATATAGGTACACTGAAAAAAGTCTAACATTGCTGTTTAATGTGTATTTTCTCCTTGAAATAGCTTAAAATTATTAGTTTTTTCATTTAAAGTAAACGTTCTAGTTTATGTTTATGGTTGAATCCATTTTTTTTATATGGATACAATATAAATTGGCAGCGGGACATTAAACTGAATTTATTCATTTGATCAGAGCATTTTTATTAGATTAAGCCTGATTTGCACATGCGCATTGTTGAGTTTGAGATCCCGCTCTCGGACCTGTTTACATCTAAATAAAGCATTTTAAAAAAAAACGTCAGTCATGCAGAATAATCTGTTTGGCAGCGGCCGTGACGGTACACTCCAACAGACCCCTCCAGCCGGGCTGCAACACAGAAGATCAACTACCAACATTGATGCTTACTGGTAAGGCAAAATCAATAAACATTGTCTACCGTTAACGTTTTTTTTTCCAAGTATACCTGACTGGCCTTTACTCTGGCCGTAATCTCAGCACTCACGCTTGATAGCATGTAAATTATAAGATAGCACTAACGTTAGCATTCTTCTTTCAAACTATAACATTAACGTTAGCCGCCCTCTGGTCGTGGGTGAGTAGCTAATGTTATCACAGTTCGCTAGCTAGCTAACTAATAAATGCAAACTATAATTTCTAAATGCATTTTGTGGGGGCATTGACGTTAGCTAAAGTTACCACGTGTAAGTTAGTTAGCTAACGTTACAGCTATGTTATGTTCGTGAATTAAAATGCATTTGCTCTGCTGAGTGTTTTTAATAGTTAATAGTGGCGCGAAGAGTCTAGAAAACGTTTATTTGCCGACATTACTGTCTTTAAGAGCTCTGCGGACTGTTTTAAAGCTAGTTAAGATATCAGTATCATATGAAACTACACGACATTAGGCGTCAATTAGTACCAACCATGACATGCTAACTTATCAGGAAGGGAGGTAAATAATGCTCCAAAGTTAGGCTTTTTTTGTTTGTTGCGTTTTTGACACTTGACATGTGGTAGTTAATCCCCAGGTTCAAGCTGCAAACTTGACTGATGGTTACATCTGCTGTCAACAGCATAAGGGCATATGTGATCTTTTATTTACACTCCTAATTATCTTGTGTTCAGTATTTATCAGCCATAATATTACAAGGCCTAGCTGGTAATGTTAGTTTGTATTTTTAGAGCTAACTGTTGATTCACTTATGAGTCGTTGTTTTTGTTGTAGGCGATAATTTGATTAGGCTGTGCTGGTGATTCCGTTCCATGTTCACCATCTTAAAAACTTATAAACTTCTTTCTGTATGCTCTACTTTTTTAGCCAGATCAGTGCCGAGTTCATGCAAATCACAACAGTTCCCTTGGAGACAAAGTTATTGGTGCAGTTAAACAAGCACTCCACCAAACTGCTGGATGTCATCAGGAGCAAGGGAGGAGTTGTGAAAGAGAAGACCGCCAGGACCTGCAGGTTTTAGATGAGGTATCTATGAATAAGTTGTGTATCAGTGGGATCCATGGCTGAATAGTGTTGTGTTGTTTTTTTTGTAAATGTTTAATTTTAATTAATAGTGACTGCTCTTATTCAGACTGTGGACATCACCATCAGAAGAGAATGCATCCTCAAATCTCTGATCTACCTGGGGGAACCTGTTGTGCACCTTATCAAAGAATACCAGGTAAGGGCATCTCTCTCTTGCTCACACAGTTAACACCTACAGACTAACGCGGTCATAGTCTAGGGTTTTTCTAGTCATATGTAATAAATAGGGGTGTGACGAGAAACTCAGCTCACAAGATGAGATTTTAACACTATTTATAAGAAATCTTTGATGCTGAATTATGACTGAATTTTGAGCAGTAAACACTTAATCTCCTGCATTCTGGTGATTTTTTTCTTCACCAACTTATGGTGGAAATGTCTATGGTGGGTATTTATGTAAGGGGGAAACACAATTCATGTGGCATTTGACAATTCAAAACCTAACACTATAACAGAATATAATGCGTAAAGGCTCTCAGGCATTCTGTGTTGCTTTCAGATATGTTTCTCCTGTAGATCAACTTTTGTCAATCAACTCCTGCCAGGTCAGCACACACGCAGGCATGATTTAGTCTTGCCTCCTCTTTGTGTCTTCAAAGAGGTTACTTCTCTTTCAATGATAAATGAATACATTTTAATTCAGGTATAAACTCCTGGACTTTAATAGCTCCTCCATTTCAGCAGGTTTTCTGCTCAGGTTCAAAAATATCTGCACATTCAGAATCTCTCCCACATATCTGTGTTCTTTGACATGTCCAGAAAAAAGTCAGAATATAACGCGAATAACGTCATCAGTGTTAGGCATGTTACTCAGAAATTATAACAAGTTACTAGTTACGTATTACTCCTTAAAAAATAATATTATATTACTTATTACTATGTACGTTACTCTTTACGTTAGTATATTACTTTCACAACCGATTTACTTTACTTTAACTAAGATGTAAGTTCTTAGATACACAAAGTTTGTTGCTCATGAGACCATCAGGCTCAAGACTGGCTGGTTTGCACTCAAAAAAAATCTTCAGACTAAAAATAAATCCTCTGCTTATTTATTTTTATTTTCTATGCATTTTCCCCTACAAAATCACCCCAATCATTTTAGGATGCTACATCCGTATAGAGCAATTGTATTCCTGTTCCTGTATTTTTTTCATATCGTAATATATATATCGCAGAATAGAAAAATATTGCAATGTCAGTTTTTTCCAATATCGTGCAGCCCTAGAGAAAACACTTCTGATCAGGCAGAAATCTCACCACAAATCCACACACGTTAACTTCAGCACCTCTGATAAAGTGCAGCTCATAGTCTCAAACAGAGCTTGGTTGCACTCCAGTTTTTAGATCACACGCTGGTCTCGTCACTTTTAATCTAGTTTGATTTGCGCCTATTCAAGTTTTGAAAGTTGGGAGTGTATAAGAGCTTGGCACATTACGATCTAACATGACATCTGGAGATTTCTGAAACTATAACGCATTTCTTTTCTTTTTCTTTTTCATGCAGGAAAATGAGGCTGAAGAACTGGAGCAGACAACCATGGCGATCTTTATCACTGGCAAAGAGGATCCTCTCCATCCACCCAAAGAAATTAAAATTGTCATCGAAGGAACAGAGGTCCTGAACGAGTTGCCCTCGGTCTCGGTCGCAACAGCTTTTGCCATGGTCCTTGGGCTCATATACACACTCAACCGAAAAGGCTGCAGTTCACCTTTTGAATTTGTGCAAAAGGTCCTGATGGAGCTTGATGGAAAAAAGATGACCCCAAAAGTCAATAGACTGAGCTGAATTGCACAGACTTGCTTGATTTTATTTTCCATTTGTGGTTAAATTTGATGGTGTTTCTACAGCAAAGATTTTGGATCCTTTTTATAAGAGACAGCTTATGGACTACTGGAGAGACTGATTGCAGCGTATGCACAGATTTGAACGAAAAAGTTTAGATTTGCAGACCAGTGGAGAGGGCCAGGATCTTTCTATTTTGAGAACTGTAATAATCATAAAACCCTTAAAGAAAGGGTTTCCTTTCAGAAAAATGTTCCTATTTCAATGTTTCTAACTGGTGATTCCATCAAGTGACTGATACTTAAAGTAACCAACTTTGTGGGCTCAGAGTAATGTTTGAGCTATTACATATACATTAGTTGTATTTAAATGTAGAGCTTACAGCTCTGAATCAGAAACTCTGTCAGTTTCTTAGGAGTTCCACTGTTCACTGTCTGAGGAGCAGCTCCAGAATTTGTCTCTGGTGTTCAGCTGAAAGAGACTGTTCAAAATATACATTTGAAACAGGTGTACAATACTGTCATAATAACATTTAATTGTATTTTAGGATGTTTTAAGGTTAAATGTGTTCTGTCAGGAAAACCCTTCCTAATTCAATATAACTACAAATGTGATGTCATCATGTGACAGTTTGAATTATGTAACAAATGTGTGGGTTCAATGTATTTTTGTGTAAGCCCTTACATCAAATGATAAAGATCAACTAAACACATGGTCCAAATGCTGCACTAGTGGTTGGTATTTTCACCCTGTAGCACACACTGCCCCACCACACACTTTGATGTCAGAGTACCTTTTTTGCCATAGAAAGATGTTGTTATTACCTCCAAAGACCTCACAGATTAGGGTGGGGCATGATTTGTCTTCTGATGACATCAGTAGTCTTGTTTCTGGTGTTCAGCTGAAGCAGACTATTTATCTTCATACATTTGAAACGGATGATCAATGTTATCATTTTTTTAAACAAATATAAATGTGTTCTAAAGGAAGTGTTCTGAGTCATTGATCAAAATGTATTAAAAGCATTTTTTTTTTTTTATTTGATTTACTATACATTTCAAGTAATGACAACTGTTATTTTTTTATTTGAGACAACCTAAAATAATTAATTTAGTCGGATGTATAAATAATAAGTTATTGACCCAACCTTTAAAAAGTGGTTGCTTGGAGTTAAACTTTTCAGGTTAAACTGAATTACATTTTTTTACTTTGAGTCAATGTCAAATATTTCGTGTGAGTGTTTTTTTTTTTTTTTAGTGTATATAGGTAGGTATATGGCCTTTACACAGAATAACTACACATTTCCAAATGTGTAAGCTCCAGTTTTGGAGGAATTAATTGCACATATGCATTAAACAAAGTGTTTTCCAGAGAATGAATGATGTATGTATGAATGTAGGCTCATATATTAGCTTTATTATACCCAACTGCAATGACTGCAGACCTCTTACTTAAGTATATAAACATGCAATGACACATAGTGTTGAAATGCAACATTTTATTTAGAAATGAAAATAATCCACACGTCTTCATCTATTTAGAGGAGGAGTGTAAGAAAAGGTGGAAGAACCTAAGGCACAGGTACATAAAGGAGAGGAGACAAAGAAGTGGTGCAGGGGCAGATTTGCCACGTCAGGGAGAGACAAATAGCCAGACGCTCCGTGGTAGAAATGAGCTTTCGGAATGTTGTTCGCATCCACGAAATCGTAGGCCCGACTCTCGTCAGCAGACTGTCAAATTGCTCCCTGTTGAGCCAAAAGTACCCCTGGAACTGGGCTAAGTGAAAGCGGAGCTCCTTCACCAGCCGGTGTTATGTGCCTTCTGGTTTTTCCACCTACTGGTTTCCGAGCCTGTCCAGATGCCGTGTAAACCTATCAACCTACCCACGTCAACAGATTCGCTACATATTCATAAACATTTTACTGGCCTTTGCATGTCGCAACTCAAATAAAAACTACACTGAACTGAACTGAATATCTGAGCCCTACATTACTATGACATTGTACAGCGGGAAAAATGTGTTTTAAAAGTAATTAGGATGATCCTTGTCGCGCTGGATTCGAACCTTCCTCAGCTAAAATTAGTATTAATAGTTTGCGCCCAACCTTTGAACTGTTTTCGTTGTAGCCTATAGGCTATATTAGGCTATGTCACCTATGCACCCTTGTCTTAAAATGAAAAGCAGGGGTTTCAAATCCTTTTATTGGTTAAATATTTTTCTCCACTTGTCTTCCGTCGTAAACATAACGTTGTAGGCTATTGGAAACGTAGATGTAGGCATTTGAACCATGTCAATAGAAATATTGCTTCTTTTCATAAATCCAAGGAACTTGTTATTGTAGCCTAGCTGTTTGAGAGCCTCGAGATCACGCGTTTCCAGCCCAGGGTAACCACTGTTTCAGAATCTGTGTGATACCTGCTGTAATTGATGACAAATCCTTGTACATGGATAGCGCAGAGGTGTAGCAGAAGGTTGGAGTGCATGATATAGTTATGTTTTTAAGCCTAAATCAAGGTAACCTGTTGTTTCGGAGTACTCAGATAAACAGTGATTCATGGCCTACTGAGAAAAAAGAAAAAAGAAAATCATGTCCATTAGACTGATGTGATTAGTGTGATAGTGTAGTGGATAGTGAAGTGGGCTTGAATAGTCTATTTCTATTTTTGCTGAGGAAGGTTTGAATCCAGCACGACAAGGATCATCCTAATTACTTTTAAAACACATTTTTCCCGCTGTACAATGCTATAGTAATGTAGGGCTCAGATATTCAGTTCAGTTCAATGTAGTTTTTATTTGAGTTGCGACATGCAAAGGCCAGTAAAATGTTTATGAATATGTAGCGAATCTGTTGACGTGGGTAGGTTGATAGGTTTACACGACATCTGGACAGGCTCGGAAACCAGTAGGTGGAAAAACCAGAAGGCACATAACACCGGAACTCCCCCAACTGCTCTCTGGACCTGAGGGTCTCGTGCACCCACACCATTACTCCTGCTGCCTTCCTCCGTCTTCTCCTCACAACCAGGGCAAGTGCCAAGGCTTTCTTTTGTTTCAAAGACAGAAACATTGTCTCCACCAAATCACTACTGTGTATCCACAATGTCGCATGTACTGCACGTCTGATGTAAACACCGGACGCAGACGTGACGTGCATTTGAATATTGGCGCACGTATGACGTAAATTTGTGCTGAGCCCGGTGGCAAGCACAACAAATATAGTTGGGAAAACAGAATATAAGTCACATTTCACGGTTCGACATAAGCAATGGCCCAAAGGCCCTGGACCAGTAAAATAGTATGTCGGGCAAGTTGATTGACCGGTCGCTGGCCCGTTCAGTTCTTTGTAATTTGATGCTAACGTTATGTAAGAGTCCTGATAATGTCCCTTTACAATATGTCTGTAGGGTAATGTGAATATTACTGTTAGTGATGCACCGAAATGCCATTGTTTTTGTGTATTTGTATTAACATTATACTTTTTAATTGATTTCATGAATTTAATGAATCTGAATTGAAAAACCAATAAAATGATCACACTTTTATTGAAAGTAACACACAAAAATTTGACAATATATATAAAACACAATATTAAATATATTATTCTTCATTCAGTTCTGTATCAATCAAATGTAACTGAACTGTAACTTTTTTATGTACTCTGCATATTGAATTGGATGTCATGTTTTCAGGTGGTGTATCAAACCTGACGTGGAAAAGTTCTTCGGCACGGTAACCCCTCTTAAAATGTCTGCTGAACAAACACTGCAGATAGCAAATTTGATGTCCTTATCACAAACTCTGAAGTAATTCCACACCGCTGACATGATCGGCCTTTGCTGGGTAGCACCGTAATAACGGCTATATCAACTGAGAGGGAAATCTGAGCACTGAGGGGCGGGGCGGAGAGGCATATATTTCCGGCTCATATGTTCAGGCTTTTTTCTCTTTCGGCCAAAAACCGAAAATGCCATTTTCGGTGGAAAGTATTAGGCAGCCGAAATTATGCTGCATCCCTAATTACTTACTATATATTGTACAGTGAACTATTTTTGAACAATGGGAGAGTTATTTTGTGTGACAGAATCGGTTGTGTGTGATCCCTCATCTCAATTTGTGACACCTGTCTTTGCCCTGTTGTCTGGTGTGAACAGCAGACCAACCATTTAGTCAGAGATGCTGACGTTGGCTTGGCCAGATTTACGTGCAGGCATTCTCACATGCATCTACATTACATCATGTATAACATATGTTTTAAAACTTTGTTTATATATCCATCATTATTTTTTAAACATACACAACGTTAGTGCCAATGTGCAAGAGAAAGTATTTCTGGTTCAGTGGAGATCATGCTTGTATGTTAGCAGCAGCAATAGGCTAGCAGCTTTTCGAAGAGGAAGAAAGAAAATCACAGAGAGGGGCTTTTTGACAAGTTTCTCTCGGCCCCTTCAAAGGTCACAAGCCAGCCTGAATTACCAGCTGCAACTGAGAGACCCTCAAACTGCGGTGGAGGGCGGAGGCTCTGCACCTGAAGACTAAAAGATATGCTAGTATACTAACATAATTTCTCATAAGCAAGCACTGTTAGCTTAATGTACATTCAGATCACTGCGCTTCCAAACATACTGTATATAAAGATTATTATATGAAATCATGTGTCAAATTGGTGTGACTTTGGTGTGAAGAGCCTAATCTTATTACCTTAGAAGACAGTTTGCAACAACTGTGTCAAGCCCACAAGATAATGGCCTGAGCATGGACAGCTATTTAAAGTGGCAAAAGGGCAAGAAAGGTAGTGTTCTCCTATATTCTTTTTTTAGTGAAAAAAGTACTACCAATAGTAGCAGTAATGAAATATTATTATGTGACAATGTGGAAATTATTAACAGTAAAGAAAAAAAATAGCAGATTCATATTTTCACAAGTACACAGCAGACAACTGTTCACATGAAATACAATTTGTAGATGAAACAATTATCTATTTAACCTGGCCACTGAGGTCATGCGTTTAATTAGTTAATCTAAATGTTATAGGAATATTACAATCTTTGCTTGCTATGCACGTTCACATGAAGTGCTAAGGTGTGCTGTATGAGAATGCTTCATTTCAGTCAGATGTGATCACATTATTATGGATTCATGTTTAAATCATTCTGATGAAATCTGTATCCTATCCTTAGATTATATTGATGGCATGCAAGGTGAACGCTGTGGACAGTCCTTCCATATTAAGCTTTATCTGTGATATGGCTGGGACATAAAAGAGCAGTCATGAGTCTGTTAGTGTTGCATTGCCAGACCTTCCTCCACAGCCCTGCACGGGAAGGTCTAGTCCACACAGCAATCCGGGATGGGAGAAAAACGTGCTCTCGTTTATTGGCATTTCTTTAAACCAATCACAATCATCTTGGGCTGTGCTAAGCGCCGAGCGGAGCCACGGTGCTGCTGCAAAATAGCCTAGGGAAGGAACTTGTTTGGGTGGAACGTATATGTTCAAAGGTTGTTTTAGTTGTGCAACAGAAAACACAGATTTAACAGCTGTCTGGATTTACCCTGCAGAGATCTGAGGAGCAGTTAACCATAGTCCTCATAAATCCACCAGAGTTTAAAATTACATCACAAAGAAAGCGGAAGGTAATGGTCATCCGGCCAAAAAGAGTGACATCCAGTGGAATTTCCGGCAGAATGAGAGCAATCCCGGAAGTGGAACGTTGTGGATATGGACTATGAGTCCGTAAATTCTATTGAGTAAACCTGGGCAGGTACGTTGAATCTACTCACTAGAAAGTCAACAATGTTGTACCCACTGTTTATATGAGTCTGATTTAATTTGCAGGTGAATCCTGCAGCCAACCTGTTTCAACCAAAAAAAAAACAAGTTTAGATTATTTTTGGACCTCTGTCATCACTGGACACTCATGGTCCTATCTTGCACTCGGCACAACGCAAAGCCTGACGCAAGTTTCTTTGCTATTTTAAGACCGTCCAGCGCCCACATCGTTTAAATAGCAAATGCACCTGCGCCCATCTTTGCGCCTATCTTTGTGCCCATGGGCGTGCTGGTCTTACGGGGAGGTGTGCCCAAAACACACCTATAAATGGATGAAGACACTAAGTCAGATGAGATTCCAATACAGTGAATCTGGATTTATTATTATCAGTACGTGTTGTCAGTGATACCCCACCATGATGCTTTACAAACTTATCCTAATTTTTCAGGGGTCCTTTTTATGTTTAAGACCTACCAAATCTTGCTCCTACATCTAAAGTTATGCAGCACAATAATAATTGAAAAAAGAGACTGATTTACATTTAAATCGAAAATCACTATCTTTCTAATAATGATGTACTCTAATCCACCTTCAACTATCATCTGATGAGGTTAATTTGTTAAATATTACATGCAGTTGTCAGAAGATCCCATTCTCTGAGTGTCTACTGGGACCTAAACCCTGTTCTTGGACATTTCCTTCTCTCTTTGAAGATAATGGAGGAGGAGGAATAGAATTGAGAGGTGTGGCAGGGAGTTCACACAATCTCTTTTAGGTTTGCCTTCACATTGCAAGACAGTGAATTTAATACCTTCTTTTATCTGTTGTGTGTGCAGCAGTTAAAAGGAAGAGTTGCAAATGGCAAGTCTTTATAGTCTGGTAGTATTCACGTTAGTGTCTTTAGGCGCCTTGGAGTAAATGGATGTGGCTGCTAATTAACACATTTAAGTGACCCTGACTCCTGCTGCAGTAATTGGTTAATGTATTTTTAAACAATAACAACATGAAAACATAACAAGAAAAAGGTTAGAGAGCATGTCTTAATACTATTTATATGTTAAGCAAGGGGAAGTGGTCTTCATTCAAATGTATTTGGCCCTATCTTGCACCCGGCGCAGCACAAAGCCTGACGCAAGTGTCTTTGCTAGTTTAAGACTGACACAGTTGTCAATTTCCCATCAAGCGCCCACGTCATTTAAATAGCAAATGCACCTGCACCCATCTGTGTGCCCATGGGCGTGCTGGTCTTACAGGGAGGTGTGTTCATATGCATTCTTGGCGTATTGCTATCTTAAGGCAGCGAAAAGTGTTCACGCTATTGAACAACAAAAACCTGGTTTAAAGTCAATAACGCAGCATTTCATTGTTATTTTAACAGCGCATTAGTAAAATCTGCCTAGGCTAGTGCACAGCACGTGAAAACTATGCTCATTACCAAGGGGTTAAGCAAGCATCCGGAAAGCGTACCTCCTATGGGGAGATTCTGAGGCTACAAGCCATCACCTTCTGCTAGCATTCCATTGACTTCCATTCATTTTGGCGCCACTTTGACAGCGAATAACTTTATATCTGAAGCGTTTAAAGACTCTATTTGTCCATTGTTCATTTCTAAAGAAACACGACAATGTATAAAAGGCTCCATTAACTTGTATCTCACGTTATGGCCCCGTAGAAGCCGTTTTTGTAAAAATAGGCTAACGATTGTGTCATAACCACGCAACTTTCTGTCGCACAGTAGAGAAATTATTATTATTATTATTATTATTATTATTATTATTATTATTATTATTATTCATGGGATGGGGAAATTATACAGGCAATTGCGGTTAACGTTATTCCTTTATTCTACAAGACGGAATGATTCAGATTTCTCTTGGCACAGCTACCAGAAGACAGGTTGCTCATGTCACATCTATGTCGTCAAGCTCAGTTGGAGGTTGCGCAGTACGCTCAGCCATCACTGGAAAAGTGCTTCTAATTTACTTCACTGGTCTCCGTCGAAGTCTACGGCGTCGCTGTGTCTATTTCTTTTACTGTCTATGCTTGTTACACACACACACACACACACACACACACACACACACACACACACACACACACACACACAGGGACGTGCAGCAGCACACAAACATGCAAAAGATTAAAAACAAAAATATTACAATGTGAAATAGTTAGAGATGCACCGATTAACCGGCCGGTGACCGGAATTGGCCGATTTTCACGTCATCGACCAGTCTGACATATGCCGATTTTAAGCCGATCAAATTCACTCGGGCGCCGCATGACTTATATCGCGCAACATCAGCATCACACGTGCACATGCAGGGTTTCCGCTATATGCATGTAGCAGTGGCGCACTGCCGCTCAATCAGCTGTTTATGAAATGTCATAAAGTCGTAATTATACACGGCTATAGACGTCTGCTCTACTGATCTCACAGTCAGCTGCTCTCTCTCTCTCCTATGAAGGTGAAAAACTGGAATATGAAAACCGCACTCACACGGGTCCCGTGAAATATGACAGCTACAGTTTATCGGAAAATAGCGTTGGGCACACTGACTTTGATGAATTTACTGTTTATCAGACCCCAGATGAGACAAGAAGCTAACGTTAGCAAACGCTGTGGTCCCTCTGCCTCTTACGCCCCGCTGGCCACTGTAGGAGACAAAAAATGCATAGCACTCAAAACAAACGTAGTAATCTTCCCTCGGTGTTTAGTTTTGTTGCTAAACTATGTGTAAAATGAGCGGTGACGTTCATCATCTGTTTCAGGTAACGCCACTCTAGGGTACCGTCTATTTGCTGGATTGTTCCGAGGTAACCGTCGGTAGCTAACGTTAGCAGACAAGCCTGTTGACAGCAATATTTATGCACAATGACACATAAAGCAAACTTGAACTACACGCTGTTTTCAGGTAACGTTACTGTTGACGTTTAAACAGGCCTGTGTGTGTGTTTTGAGAAATATCTTTGTACTGCAAGGCTATATTTATTTTATTTTTATTTGTTATTTATATATTATTTTATTGCCATTACCTGTTTTTATACATAGAAGTTTAGTTTGCTAAATATATCACATTTGTTTAGTTGGATATTGGATGTGAAATGAAGGAAATGGTTCTTCCATAACATTGCACTTTAAATGTGTGTGAATTTCCCACACCAGGAGTAATTTATATAGTTCTATTTTATAGTGATTGATTATCTATTCAAAAAAAGTTCTATGTTCTATGCAAAATGTAAAATTTTCTATTAAAGAAAAGATAGAAAATAAATATTTGTGTGTGCTGTAAAGTGGTTAGAAAATATGAAATCGGAATTGGCTAAAATCGGTATCGGCTGGTCAAACTCAATGAAAAATCGGCAATCGGAATCGGCCTAAAAATTGTAATCAGTGCATCTCTAGAAATAACATTATGATATGATCTGCTCACGCGCTTTCACTTCACGCACGAGCAGATGTTTCACCTCCTGAAAATCTCTCCTTCCTGTTTAGCAAATCCGCCATCATACGGTAATAGCAATGCGCCAAGGTACGAATGCACCTGGCTTTTAAAGGGAATGGGAGATGACACTCCGATTGGTTTATTGCATGTTACGCTCAAAACACACCTATGATTAACTAAGACAATAATTACAACCCTTTTGAAACATGCCCCTGGCGCACAGACCCATTTTTCCGCCGTTAAACTAGCAAAAGTGATTTGTACACGGTGCGCGTAATAGAAGAAGTAAATACACATTAACAGAAAATGTGCCTGAAAGTGACAAGAAAAATAAGAATAAGAAATGAACCAGCAATACCCAGAGATTTGACAAAATATCTGACCAACAATATAGTACAATATATGTATTTGTTTTGTATTATTGATATGTTTTATTTCATCTGTCTCAAAGAAAGCACTATAAATCTACATAGTTTGCAGTAGTGGTGAACAGGTGTTGCATTATATACAATATTGCATGCTAAATGTGGTCCTTAATCAATATTGGGTTGGCAATCTTCTTGCATCATGGGATATAGCAAACAAGAGGAGCAAGTTTTTTTTTTAACTTTATTAATCTTACAATTTACTAATATGCAGTAACACCACACACACATATACTGTAAGCATTGCATTCAGTGGCAAAAACTGAACAGCCTTTACAAACATGGGCCACAACAGGTTGCCTCCAAAGGCATTTGCTCAAATCAATAAAAAGTTCAATAGTCTTGATCCAAGATCTGTGTATCAGTGCTTCCTACATCCCCTCTGACTGTATACCATTATTTATCTTGCAGCATAATTCATACATTTTGTATTCAGACCCTGCACCTAGCCTCTAACACTGCATAAGACCATCAAAGCAACAACAACATACTGACAAGTCAGTGAGTAGTGATTCAAATCATAGTTTTCGCTAAAATTTAGGTGTGATCTCTCAAGTATGGACACAGTTGTTGCCGTGATAAAGAGTGGGAAGAAGACAATAGGGTGAGGGGAACCTTTTTGACCTTTCAGGAGAAATGCTAGTAGGTCCAAACTTTGATTACCCAGCATATCTCATATGTACCACTACTCATCGCCCACTCATGCACCAAGAGGATTACCAGATCCAAATTGAAAAAGACAAAAGCAATTATTTCGAGTTATAAAAAATGCCTCTTATTGTTCTAACTGTTACCAGGTTTTATTAGGCATACACCTTTCCTGACACTATAGAGGCTGACAGTCTTGTTGTATTTCCCACTAATGTTATATTACACTGGGTAAGACAAAGCATGTTTGTAACAGATAGGCTATTTTATATGTTTTGCATAGAAAATATGGAGATTTCATAATATATAATATTCTAAATCCAATAGAGAGACAATAGACAATACCTTTTTGCAGGAGTATACAATGCGGTTTTAGGACAGTAATATGATTTTCATTGTTTTGGCTCTCTTCCACCACCTGCCTATGAGGACAAAATGCTGACTTTCAGCAGGTGTTCACATCAATTCTGGGTGAACAGTGTAGGAGTCGCAGCTCTTTTTTTTTCCCCTTGGGGAGTATGTTTATAAGGAGGGCAGCAATCGTTCTACTTGGTTCATTGAATGTGGATGTAAACACCCTCAAATCAAACCTGAAAGGAAACAGAATGGCTGATCTGAACTGTGGCATTCTAGATAGTTCACTGGTGCTATAGAAACAATGTTGTTACCGTGATCACACATGTTTAACGCTCATTCTGTATGTCCATTGGACAGTTACATGTTAAGGTAGAAGTCACTGCACATCTTTATTTAACCACTTATTTTTTTTGCTGACAAACCATAGGGACTTTAAGCCATATATAAATTCTTATTTGGTTTATGACCAAATACCTGCAAAACTTGTGACATTCCTATAAGCCTCAAGGGTCTCTGCCACACACTTCTAGTGGGTTATAAGTGATGATTGAGAATGATTATTTTTGTATTGGTCTATACATTATTTTTTAGGATAAGACTGCATATTATACATTGAGGGTTAAATTCAAGTTTACTGATGTTCATACAATGTTAAATCAATCTATTTTCCAAATTGCTCTGTTTAATTGTGCTTTGTTATATATTTATGAAATCTATTTTGTTTTCCCTTGAAATTAATTTTGAGACACATAATTAATAAATGCTCATCCACAGTAAAGCTAGTTGTGTGTGTTAGCTTCCATGTTTCATCATAGTCCATATCACTTTCACTGCAAACAAAGGAGACTGGAGGGGCACCAGGCTCAATGAACATGCACTCCTAACACTGCTTGTTCCACATAAATCAAAAGAAATCAATGCCAGATTGAGGGTTGTGGCCTCTGTTGTGCAAATGAAGCCTGGCTCCTGAATAAGATAATAAATCCCTGCCACATTATTTCAGCTTCTGATAAATGGAGCAACACGAGTGTGTGTGTGTGTGTGTGTGTGTGTGTGTGTGTGTGTGTGTGTGTGTGTGTGTGTGTGTGTGTGTGTGTGTGTGTGTGTGTGCATGACTATGCATATGTATGTGTGAAAGCAGTGCATTTGGGGGGGCATACATCTGACTGTGAACACATCTAATAAAACATGAGGAAGGCCTTTGATACACCAATAAAATACTTAGGTTGCTATACATATCAAACACTCTGCCATTCCTCTGTCCAGAAATTTATGATTACTAATTTCTGATACAATAACTTGAAACCTGCATCATTATTAAACAGCATTAAGTATTTACAGAGCATACTCACAATAACACCAGCTCATAATGTGCCTCTTTTTGGGTTTGATAGAGGAGATTATTTTTTTATTTTAATGTTGCTCAACTAGCATGGCTTCGATGGCCAGAGCTCCAGTCAGGACTAGGTTACAGAGTATGAGTTTTGCAAAAGACAGCCTCTGACAGATGTGGGATCAGTGTCAAATGTGAGCTATGCCGAAGGGCTGGATTGGTCCAGAGGGAGGAAATGACTTGACTCTACTGGCCTCAGTATGTACCACTTGTACTGTATGTATTTGTACCTATGCCCCCAGGTCAAGTGATGGCAGGAATTCAGAAAGAAAAACTCTACTTTAGTACACGCCATCAACCACCCCTGCATCTATTCCACCATGAGACTCTCTGCACCTCTTGATTGCAACCTGAGACCATTAGATCACCTTTAGTTCCATCCGCGCAGCAGCCCGGCATGTCCTTTCCTTCACCTGACACCAGTGCTGTGCTTGGCCAGAGGAAAGTAATGAATCAGAACCTTATTTCGTTTCCATTTGCAAGTTCAAGACTACTTTCACAGATTTAAATTTCAGATTAAACAACACATTTCCAGGGTGTTATTGTGCATATCTGGAGTAATCACGTGTGTGTGTGTGTGTGTGTGTGTGTGTGTGTGTCTGTGTGTGTCTGTGTGTGTGTGTGTGTGTGTGTGTGTTTGTTTGTGACTATGCATATGTATGTGTGAAAGCATTGCATGTGTTATGGTTGCTCTGATTATGACTTGAATTTGAAAAGACTTGGCTATATAAATATATATATATATATATAATGTGCAAACATTTTAGGCAGGTATGAAAAAATGCTGTAAACTAAGAATGCTTTCAAAAATGGAAGTGTTAATAGTTTATTTTCATCTGTTTGGGGTCATTGTCCTGCTGCAGAATAAATTTGGGGCCAATCATATGCCTCCCTGATGGTATTGCATGATGGATAAGTATCTACCTGTATTTCTCAGAATTGAGGACTCCATTAATCCTGACCAAACTCCTTTTGCAGAAATGCAGCCCCAAACTTGCAAGGAACTTCCACCATGCTTCACTGTTGCCTGCAGACACTCATTATTGTACCGCTCTCCAGCCCTTCAGCGAACAACCTGCCTTCTGCTACAGCCAAATATTTCAAATTTTGACTCACTAGTCCAGAGCACCTGCTGCCATTTTTCTGCACCCCAGTTCCTATGTTTTCGTGCATAGTTGAGTCGCTTGGCCTTGTTTCTATGTCGGAGGTATGGCTTTTTGGCTGCAACTCTTCCATGAAGACCACTTCTGGCCAGACTTCTCCAGACAGTAGATGGGTGTACCTGGGTCCCACTGGTTTCTGCCAGTTCTGAGCTGATGGCACTGTTGGACATCTTCCGATTTCGAAGGGAAATAAGCTTGATGTGTTTTTCATCTGCTGCACTAAGTTTCCTTGGCCGACCACTGGTCCTCAACGTTGCCCGTTTTGTTGTGCTTTTTCAAAAGAGCTTGAAGAGCACATCTTGAAACACCAGTCTGCTTTGAAATATTTGTCTGAGAGAGACCTTGCTGATGCAGTATAACTACATATATACTATAATTGATTGATCATACACCTGACTACAATCCTACAAAATCCCTGACTTTTTGCAAGTACCTATAAGAATTGATGCTGGTTTGAAGGCAAAGGATAGTAACACCAAATATTGATGTGATTAGATTTTTCTTTTGTTCGCTCACTTTGCATTTTGTAAATTGATAAAAATATAAATAATATATAAATCAATAAATCATTATTTATATTGTTGAAACCATTCTTAGTTTACAGCATTTTTCACACCTGCCTAAGACTTTTGCACAGTACTGTATATATATATTAGGGCTGTGTATTGGCAAGAATCTGATGATACGAAACATATCACGATACATGGGTCACGATTCAATATATTGCAATATATTTCGATACTGTGCGTAAGGCGATATATTTTTTAAAAGTATAATTTTAGAAAAACTAATATTTAAAAAAAGACATGATGTTCATAAAAGTCAAAGAAGTTTACTTTAGGTAAACAATTTAGTACACAGAAAATCAAACTGCCAGTTTGGGATTGTGGTAAACAGGTTCTTAGTGAGCTAATGTTTACATGCTAAAGTAGGCCAAAGTTCAGCCGTAGCTTCAATGTTAGCTTCTAGCAAAAAGTCAGGCACTGCTAGGCACTGTTAGGCAAGGACACTAGTGGTGCGTCTCAGCATAGCCATCTAGCGGTAGCTGGTTTAAACACAACATAAATGTGAACCACTGTATTACATGAATATTTAAAAAAAAAAAAATAATCTATATTGACTTTTTGAAAATTGATACAGTATTGCAAAATAAAATATTGCGATACTCAAGTGTATTGATTTTTTCTTACACCCCTAAAATATATATATATATATATATATATATATATATATATATATATAAATACAGTTGTGTTCAGAATAATAGCAGTGTGTTTAAAAAAAAAGTGAATAATGCTCAAAATCCTTAGAATAGTTTTTAATTCCATAATACCAATGCATTGGGAACACTGCACATTAAATTCCAAATCAAAACATGACCAAAATTGATAAAGTTTGTGTTATACCTTTACAGAAAGTGAAGAAAAAGGAATATTAGGCTGTTTTTCTTTACAAACACAAACATTTACTGTATAAACTGAAAAATGTGTCAAGGGTTTGCTTTACTTTGAATCACTGCACTAATATTTAGTTGCATAGCCATTATTTCTGAGAACTGCTTCACATTTGTGTTGCATAGAGTCGACCAACTTCTGGCACCTGTGAACAGGTATTCCAGCCCAGGACGATTGAACTACATTCCACAATTCCTCTACATTACTGGGTTTTGCCTCAGAAACAGCATTTTTGATGTCACCCCACAAGTTTTCTATGGGATTGAGGTCTGGGGATTGGGCTGGCTCCATAACATCAATCTTGTTCATCTGGAACCAAGACTTTCCTCGCTTACTGGTGTGTTTTGGGTCATTGTCTTGTTGAAAGACCCATTTCAAAGGCATTTCCTCTTCAGCATAAGGCAACATGACCTCTTCAAGTATTTTGATGTATTGAAACTGATCAATGATCCCTGGTATGCAATAAATAGGCCCAACACCACAGTATGAGAAACGATAGTTACGTTATTATAACTCCAGATTCTATGAGTATAGGCGTTGCCCTCTAAGCCACGCTATGGGTTTATCCCTTCGCGTATGCGCAGTCGTGAAGATTTTCTTTCCCGCCCTTGCGTACCTCTCGGGCTTCAACTACGTCCGCAAATACTGTATATAAACAGAGCGGACCCGTTGCTCTGCTCCCAACATAAGCTTTTTCTTCAGCTAATGTAACTGGAGCAGGTGGCCCGGATCTTAGAGGGCTACGCCTATACTCATAGAATCTGGAGTTACAATAACGTAACTATCGTTCTATTTCGTATAGGCTTCGCCCTCTAAGCCACGCTATGGGTTAGGGCGAAGCTTATGTAGTCAATGCCACCTGCGACCCAGAGCCCACAAGTGGAACATAGACTAAACTTTTTTTCTCTCTCTCTCTCATGCACTGACAGGAGACTGTATCAGATAAGCCGTTATCTAGGTAACGGAGCCTGCCATGGTAATGATTTGGCCTAGCTGGCTGTAAGGCCCAAGCTGAGAGTGCAGGCATGCATGATTGGTGAGGGTAATACATGATTGATATTTATGGGACGCGCAAGTTCCTCCCAGCCACCCAGAGTGGGGGGGGGGGGAGGACCCAGGCAGTACACATGCAGCGGCATATATCATGATTGTAGGCGTGCATGGTAGTGAGAGAGGATGTGTGATAGTGACAAAAATATATACATATGTACATAATATATATGTATACATATAGGCTACACATATATGTGGGACGCCGCTCTCCTCCCGGCACCCGGCAGCAGACAGAACACACATACGACGGGGCATCATTCGTCGTTGAATGAGGATAGGACCGAGTGGGTCAGAGAGGGCTCGGACATATCCTGCAAATAGAAACGGATAAAAGGGCATGGGGATGCCCAGTGACCGCTGCGCAGATGTCGGCTACTGACATGCCTCTGAACAGAGCTGTTGATGCCGATAGTGCCCTTGCAAAATGTGCCCAGATGCCCTGGGGGGGCTCCGCCCCCTCCGTGTTATAGGCCTGGGTGATTGCACAGCCAGTGAGACAGACGCTGTTTTGACAGGGCAGCTCCTTGGGAGTGTTCCCTATAGTGAACAAACAGCTGCTGTGTCGGCCTTATGTCCGCCGTGCGTAAAACGTATTGTGATAACGCACGCACCGGGCACAATCGGTGGGAAACCTCCTCCGCGTCGTTGTTATGAGGCGGGGGAAAAACCCTCGACTGACAGGAATTTGTTAACATTTTCGATGTGAAAGAAGGGTTAGGCTGTAGGGTGGCTGTGCTCCCAACCCCTCTAATGGAGAGGCAGGACGGCGAAACTGACAGCGCGCATAAGTCGCTCACTCTCTTGGCTGACGTCAGGGCAAGGAGAAGCTCCGTTTTTAGAGACAGCAACCACGATATAGGGTCTGTTTCCCTCTCCGTGCACCAGCGCTGGAAAGCGGACCAACGCGCCGCGTAACATGCTGTTGTAGAGGGGGCTCTCGCACTCTGAATAGTGTGCACCACGGCAGGAGGCAAGCCTAACCTCTGCAAGTGTTCTCGTTCAGCAACCAGCCCCACAGTCGCTGGGTTATCACCGGGGGGTGGGATATCGCGCGGTCCAGCTGTGACAGGGTGTCCTCGCGCCACGGCAATTGCCAGGGGGGGGCCCGCCAGCAGCTGGACCAGCGTCGGGAACCAGGATGCGCTCGTGTGCTCCGGTGCCACCAGGATGACCGACAGATTCTCCTCCTGGATGCCCTCCAGGAGACGAGGGATCAGAGGGGCCGGGGGGAAAGCGTTTAGGAGGGTTCTGGGCCGGGGATGGTGGGAGAAAGCATCCACGCCGAAGGGTGGATTGTCCCGTGTGCTCAAGGAAAACCACAGAGCGCACTGTGTGTTTTCTCGTGAGGCGAACAGATCCACCTCCGCTTCCCCGAACCTGCTCCACAGCTTCTGAACGATAGTGGGATTAAATTTCCACTCGTTGTGAGAGGGCCCGCCCCTCGACATTAGGTCTGCCGCCTGGTTTAGTATCCCGGGAATATAACCAGCCAGTGAGGGATGCATCCGTGTACACTGTCATGTATGACGTCACCTTGCCCAGGGGAACCCCAGCTGACAAGGTCCGGGGGTTCCCCCAATATGACAGGTCTGACTGTAGAGAAGGAGGGATAGTCAGCATTCGCCACTTGTGGCGTATGGGGTCGACGTGCTGACGGAGGAACCACCTCTGGATTTTTCTCATGTGGAGAAGCCCCAGGGGTACTACCATGTAGCCAGCGGACATCATGCCCAGAAGGCGCAAGACGGACAGCGCTGATGCCTTTGCGCGTGGCGTGGTGCGCGACAGGAGAGAGATCAGCGCGTCTTGCCTTGGCGTTGACAGCCTGGCCCTCATAACAATCGAGTTTAGCACTACGCCCAGATAAACTATCGATTGTGTGGGAACCAATGAGCTTTTCTGCCAGTTTATGGTGAAACCCAGTGTCTGCAGGTGCTGCAGAACTGCCACAGTGTGCAGCGCCGACGTTTCCCGAGAAGGAGCCAGGATGAGCAAATCATCCAGATAAAACAGGACTCTGACGCCTTTTTTTCCGCAACGGCTGAAGTGCCGTCTCCATGCACTTGGAAAACGTGCGGGGGGCCAGTGAGTAACCGAACGGTAGTCGGTTGTACTGGAAATGAGCCCCTTGGAAAAAGAAGCGCAGGAATTTCCTGTGCGTGGGAATGATTTGGATGTGAAAGTATGCGTCTTTCAGATCCACAGATGTAAACCATTCTTGGTGGCGTATGCATTCCAACACATGTCTGATAGTCAGCATGTGGAATGGACGCTCCATGACGCACCGGTTGAACTGGGACAGGTCGAGGATGGGGCGTAACCCGCCTGACTTTTTTGGAGTGAGAAAGTAGCGTGAGTAAAATCCCTTGTTCTCCTCCCCCGAAGGAACGCGGGAAATTGCTCCTTTGACAGCAGTTCCTGTAGTTCTGACGTCATGGCGTCTGATTCTGCCTGGGATGACACAGTTGTCTCCAACACGCCTGCAAAGCGAGGCGGGGGGGAGGCGAACTGGAGTGTGTAGCCCCGCGATATCAGTTAACAGACCTTCCCCGCGCCCTGACGCCGCTGTTTGTTGGGTGGCTCGGGGGGTGGGTTAGACCAGGTGGGGGCCGCCTTCATGGTCCTCCGGCTCCGTGAAGCCTGCCGGTCATGTGGGGCCGGCAGTCGCTGCGGAGGGGGACCGGGCGGAGGAGCGGAGCTCGAAGCCTGGGAAAACGCAGACGGCGCTTCTGTGGAGGAGCCGCCTTCCAAGAGCCGAGCATTCAAAATCGTTCCGCTCGGTACAAATGGGATGTGACTGTTTGTAGGCGGGGCCCAAATAGTCCCTCAGGAGCTATGGGGCCGTACAGGAGCTTGCGTCTGATGTCAGTGGGTAGCTGTGTCATGTGGAGCCAGATGTTTCGCTGGGCCACAGTCTGCCACGCCATGACTCTGGACAACGCCACCGTGGTCAAGGTGAGGATCGCGGTCATAGCTTTGCCAATCTCCGTGGCTAGCTCCAGAGGAAGAGCTCCCGGAGTAAAGGCCATGGTGGGAGCATATAGTAAAGCTATATTGTTCTGTGCCGCGAGACCCTGGGCCGCACATGGTGTGACCGGTCAGTGACCTGAACACATACCTGATCCTGGGGCGAAGGTGAGGCAGATGGCAGGCGGATGCAGAACTGGCAGGAGGCGTAAGTGGCGCCAAGGCAGGTCTCACAGCGGGGATGGAAGTCCGGTGGCAGGATGCAGCCGGTCCGGCAGGTGGGGCAGAGGTGAACACTGCTGGAAATCGAGCTTGTCTTCATACTGCTAGCTTGAAGAAAAAGTGGGAGGGAGCAGAGCAACGGGTCTGCTCTGTTTATATACAGTATTTGCGGACGTAGTTGAAGCCCGAGCGATACGCAAGGGCGGGAAAGAAAATCTTCACAACTGCGCATGCGCGAAGGGATAAACCCATAGCGTGGCTTAGAGGGCGAAGCCTATACGAAATAGAACATCCCCATAACATGATTTTTGCACCACCATGCTTTACTGTCTTCACAGTGAACTGTGGCTTGAATTCAGTGCATGGGGGTCGTCGGACAAACTGTCTGCGGCCCCTAGACCCAAAAAGAACAATTTTGCTCTCATCAGTCCACAGAATGTTGCCCCATTTCTGCTTTGGCCAGTCAATGTGTCCTTTGGCAAATTTCAACCTATTCAGTACATGTCTTTTTCTCAGCAATGGGACTCTGTGGGGGCTTCTAGCTGATAGCTTTGCTTCACATAGCCTTCTTCTGATCATAACAGTACTCACAGGTAACTTTAAGTCTTCTTTGATTTTCCTGGAGCTGATCATTGGTTGAGCCTTTGCCAATTTGGCTATTCTTCGATCCATTTGAATGGTAGTTGACTGTTTTTTTCCACGTTGTTCAGGCTTTGGATGCCATTTCAAGGCATTTGAAATCATTTTGGCTGAGCAGCCTATAATTTTCTGCACTTCTTTATATGTTTTCCCCTCTCCAATCAAGTCCGCTGTTCCTCAGAGCAATGTCTGGAACGACCCATTTTGCTGAGTATTTCAGTGTGAAATGCACTATAACCAGCATGCACAACATTTGCTTCCTTCCTTCCTTAAATATGGGCCATAATTGACACCTGTTTCTTCACAGAATCAATCACCTCACTAGTTGAACACAGCACTGCTATTATTTTGAACATGCCCCTTTCAATTACAGATTCAATTACACAGAATGAGCAGCATGCATGTCATGACTGTTGGGTCTGTTGGTTTTCTATGACTCTACAACACTTACTAGTAAATTATTTGCCATGTAGAAATATCACTTCTACCAAAAAAATTTGATTTATGAGGTTAGTGATGTTGGACTGCTATTATTCTGAACACAACTGTATATATATATATATATATATATATATATATTAGGGCTGTCAAACGATTAAAATTTTTTAATCGCGATTAATTGCTGAAGTTCTATAGTTAATTTATTTTACATTTCAGAACAGTTTTTAAGTACATAATAACAATGGAAAGCAATTCTTACCAGTTTATCTTGATTGGGAATCAAATGAATGCAAAGAAAGTGACTTTATGAACTTGAATATTATTTATTTACTGTAAACAAATGTGTGAATCTGTCATTATTGCACAATTCCTCCAAGTACCTAACTAAAACACCACAGCAATTGACTGAGATGTAACACTAACACGTTGCTTATACAGTACAAACAAAATGGTCCAAAAACCAGATGCCACAGCAGGACATTTAACCTTTACATTTTTAACAAGGATTGAGAACAATTGACTGAGATGTAACACTAACAACCACCGTTAAGGCAAACAAGTGCAAAGTCCAGCCAGAGTCAATATAGTGTTTAGTAACTCCTAAATAATTTTGATTACTCACTGACGTCCAGTGATCACCGGTTAATGAGACAGCGTTTGCACTTTGCAGCAGTTCCAGTTTAGCTGCTTTCTCTGTGTCATACAGGCTGTGTATGCGTGAAACTACTGTCCCCCTCGATGGCAGTGTATAGAACATGTCAACCGTAGTATGTCTTTAAGACCCGAGTCTTCTACGATGCCGACAGGTCTGCAGTTAGTTGCCACCCATTTTGCAAGAGCTGTAGTAATTTTTTTGGATTTGGTTTCATCCACAGGTCGGCAAGTAGCACTCTCCCGCTAGCATCAAACTGCGTCACGTTAATATGCTTAGCTCGTAGGTGGTAGCTCAAGCTTGACGTGCTTCGGTGATATTTTAATTCGGCTATACACAATGTGCATATGGCTTTCGACTTGTCTGCTGAGCCGTCCGGGAGTTTTTTTTAAAAGAAAAGCACCATTCAGAAGTGTGTTGCTGCTGTCTTTCTCCATGCCGGCAGCCTGCCTGCATTCTGCAGCAGAAGATGTGTTATGAAGAAGTACGGCAGCGCCAAAGGGACAAAATAGTAGCCGTTAGGCACGATGCAAAGCCGTGTGAAGTGTAAAATAAATGAATCGCATGCCGGCATGCGATTAATGCGATAAAAAAAAAAAAATCGCATTGCGTCGGCCCTTAATCGCATCGCGATTAACATGTTAACGTTGACAGCCCTAATATATATATATATATATATATTTCTTAATTCTTTATTTATTTATTTTATTAAGTGACATGGTATCCATCAAACCATTAATTTCCTCTTCTTGTTGATCCTTGCATTATGCAAGATTGCCTTAGTATGTGTGTATTACTGTCTTCAAATGGTGCACACAATTGTGTATACATTCATAAAAGTATTTCATTTGGAGTAACTAAATCACCACTAAATTAGCAAACACTGCTGCAAAAGTGGGTCAAATTAAGTTGCAAGCATTTCATAAGCAACATTAGCCTTTTATGCACTGTATATGTCTGCACTATCCCTGTTGGTTAGTTTTAACTTGTGACTGCTCTTCCTCTTTCATCAGTTAGCTGACTTATGTTGCTTTGGAAACTCACCTACCAAAGTGCTGGCTGTCAGACCTCTGTTATTGTAGATACATCTAATATAACCCACTTTAGCGAAAACTAATTTTCCACAAAGTATTTACATTATATTGCCTGCACTCTGTATAGAATAATCGTCTACATTCAGCCCTTAGTAAGTCAGATCTTACACACTGTCTGCAGGCTGAATTAGTATGCAGGGTTAACACTGCTGAGTTTTGTTTTTGCCCCCACCACTGTTATCAGCAGTCACTCATTTGTGGCACCACTGTCAAATTCCAAGAGCTGTGAAATCAGTGGAAGTTCACAACAGAAGCATCTGCCATGTTTATTTCACTGTATCCCTTCACGTCAACCATCCCTACCCATCTATTCTACACAGAAATGTTTGCCTCAAAGGCATCACTGACGAGTCTCCTGTTTCTGCTGTCTCTCACTTCGATTTGGGCATTTAGCATTCAGCAGAAGGTTAGGCAAGAGGGGATTGTTGTACCTGGCACAAATATTGACAAGTGCCATTGTAGTTCTATAAGCTCATGATTTGCTTGCACATTGGAGGGTATATTACACACAGAGCCCAAAGGCATGGATGCCAGAATCAATTCATTTTAGGAAGAAATTTAAAGTGTAGTGTTTTTTTCTTCTTCAATAGGTTAAGAGCAAGTTGATGTTTTACTAGATTATGGCGTTGTAGTTGTTTTGAAACTGCATGGGAACCAGAATGAGGCTATGTTTAGACGTAAACGATCTGAAGAGAAAACGCAAAAGTGGCGTTGCGTTCTCACTTTTTATTCCGCGTTTAGACAAATAGTTTTGGTGGGGGGGGATCTGCGTGCATATGGTGACGCAAAAGTGTGTGAAATTCGATGTAGTATGCACGCCAGGCGGCCAGAGATGGGGACTCGAGTCTGAGACTCGGACTCGAGTCGCACAAACAGCTGACTTCAGACTTGACTCGGACTCGACCCAAAAGACTTCAGACTTCACTTGCGACTCGACCCAAAGACTTCAGACTCGAGCTTCAAGACTCCTCAACAACCTGTTTTCATGCAATTATTGCTTTTTAAATCTAAATTTATTCATGTATTTCTATTTTCTTTTATTGGCGTATATACATTGGGGAAACATATGCGCACTGTCACCTGCCGTGGAGACGCTGGCCTCACTAACCTCTCCTCCTCTGAGTCGGATCTCCCTCGCGCTGGACTCAGTTTCACTGAGCGTACTAACACTTAGAAAATAAATGGCATTACATCAGTGAGTTCAAACTGCTTATTGTGCGTAACTTGGACTGACACTGAGATGCATGTTGTTCTGTAACTGGTGTGGCACTGCCACTATTCTCTTGATTTCCACTTCGACATTACACATTTTTTTGAGTGAAAGAGACGTTACATTTAGCATATATCACCACAGGTAACAAGCTAACCATCGCAAAGTGTTGTGCTAATGCTGGGAACAGGCACATTGTATCTTTATAGTTGTATCCATATGATGTGACAGACTTAGGTTAATATTTAAATTTGAATTCATAAGATTTAACAATACAGTGTTAGGTACAGATCAGATGGCCAGAGACTTGACTTGGACTCGTGGCAAAAGACTTGAGACTTGACTTGAACTTGCCCCTCAAAGACTTGAGACTTGACTTGGATGCAAAAGTGTGTGATGTAGTATGGACTCAAGCTCAAAGACTTGAGACTCGACTTGGACTTCCAAAAAATGACTTGTGAACATCTCTGCAGGCGGCTAGGTGGCACTGCCACACAATACCACCAAGTCCACGCGCCTGCGTAGAACCTTCCTTCTACTTCTCTCCTTAGTAGCGCAAAACCAAAACATGTCGAAGCGAACAACAAAAGCTGACAATTCTGTCTGGAAAGACGAGGAAGTGGAGTTGCATGTACGTCTGATGATGACTGGCACAGTCGACCGTGATAAGCCACAGCACAGCACCCATGGGAGCACTACCAATATCCTGAGCCTCGCAGCCCTTCAGCCGCTGCTTGAGAGCGAGAGGCAGCAGGCAGAGGAGGCTGAAGCAGACCCTCCTCTGCCCGCTGCCACCCGCTCTCTCTCTCTTTCTCTTCATCCGCAACGTTGTAGCCTACTCTGCCTCAAATGAATAGCCTATGGTCATCGAACTATAACAACCTTATCCACATTGTCGAAATCATTTAAATATTGAGCCATTACATTGAAAATATTTTAGATAACAGGAGCCTATAATTTCTGTAGCCTACTCCGTAACAAGAGACTACCTGGATGCCTTTTTCTCTCCACACCGCTGTCTTCAGACTTTTGCGTTTTTACCCTTTAGACGGTAACGCGACGGTGGAGCGTTTTTAAGATTTCTACTCTGGAAGGTGGTTTCACTTTTTTGCGTTTTTAAGCCCTAAAAACGCTGTCGCCGTATAAACGAAAGGCACATCCAATAAAATATTTTGTCGTTTTCACCCGCGAGTGTCAAGGACTCTTGCTATGTCAGCATCTTTTGAATTCCAGAGAGCTTTCCCCCTGTCATTTTTATTTGCTGTTCCCCCTCCCTCTTCTCATTTCTTCCACCCCCAAAACATCTTCCACCACCACACGATCTGCCACCGTTATTCCATTTGCCTGTCTCCTCTTCCCGTCCAACTCCTAATGGACCCAAATAGAGAGTGACAACTCTTCCTGTTCCTCTACAAAATTCATGATTAATTTTTCATTAATCATGGATTTTTAAAACATTCTGCTCCCTGGGGCTTTCTTCTATACTGAAATAAATTAATAAATGAGCCAAGTACACACAACCACTGAGAGACATTGCTTTTTCCATGCCATCCTTTCTTATCGCTCAAATAATGGTCATTGTTTATGGCACCACTGCACTCAAAGGTACTTTCAGGGGAAGACTATAAAGCCAGCCAGTGTTCCACCGAGTTTCATTTGTTGTCTAAATGTTGTATCGTGTCATGTCAAGGACTAGGGGACATTACACCTTTAAATACTTATGTTTTATTAGAACTATTTAGAATATAATATGCTGCATATAATCTAAAGATTGGATTATAATTACTTAGACTAATGGACTATGGTACATTAAAAGGCATTATGGGATATGGACATGATACATATTTAGTTAATTGCTTAGGTTATGGAGAAGGGGTAGGACCCTATAAGTGTATACTTCTACCTACTCCTGTTCAGACATGTAATATTTATTTATGTTGTTTATCAGAAATTGTATATTGAGAGTTTGCTGTATGTTTGCTATTATTGTGTTGTGTTTTTTTACTCATTTGTTACTTTACAATATAGACTCTTAAGGAACATTGGCAAAATATAAAGAGGAGACAGAGTTGGTTTGAAGCTCATCTTCAGTCTGACTCTGACTTCAATCTGCCGAAATGTCTCACTGGGTCATTGTACTGCAAGAAATTACTTTCAACACTCTGTAAGGAATACTATATATATATAACTGATGGTGGCCAGACTTGAAGTCAAAGAGCCAAACAGAATTGGCTAATGTCTCCGCTTGGTAAACAAGCAAGTCTGGCATTTAATCCAACAATCTGTCCCCAAAAAACGAGAGATGAGTGTTTATGTTCATTTGATTGTTGAGAAAGCAGTCTTTAGCTGCCATGGCATACCTGTAAATTGTGTCATCCAAGTAACATATTCATCTACAGCTGAATAGGCAAGTCATAAAGTGATGATCAAGTGTATTGGCTCAACTGTTTGAAGCCAATGACCTGTGGCCTGATCTTGAGTATGATTGTACCTACTGGAGTTTGCCAGCTCTGTAATTAACTGTGCAGGACAGGGTGACTTTAAAGGTTAGTCTCAAAATATATCCACTGAAATTGATTGATGTGTAACTACTTCATCTAGAAAGTACTTCCAGTTATTCCTGTTAAAAAAATGAAATAGGTCATTAAACCGTGTTCTGTCTGCTTATTAGCGCTACCTATGACCCCACATCTGCTACCTGTATACTCGTGCCTATAAATGTGATGAGCAAATATGAATCAGGATTGACTTATGTGTAGCATGTATAATTTGATTTACTAAGGAGACTTTTGCCCAATATTTTGTATTAGATTATAACATTACTGACTATGGCTATTCAGGGGCGTTGTAGGAACATTACTTGTCATAAAAAGCAATGCAAATGTTGCATTATGCTCAATATGATCCCCATTACCTCCCATAAAATGTGATTGAATGCTTCTATCATTCCTGATAGCATTTGTGGTACCATATAATATCTGACAAGCACCAAGTATCTACAGTAGAAAAACTTTAAAATCAATCTAAAGTGATGTTTGCTCAAAAAGGAACATTAATTCAGACGGTTATCCATAGCCCTGTGTCCACTTGTGTATTTCTAGCATATTCTTTTCAAATCAATGCAATTTGCCAAGGTGGTCAATCTTATTAAAATGTGAAGGTATTGATCAACACAACCTTATCTGCTTATCTGTTTTTCTTCCTTTTCTACTTACAGCTCAACGCTTCTGTCTTGTGATCACGAAGCCTGTAATGAGAAAAATCCCATATTAGTTACTGCAAGTAGATTCAGCATGTGCTGGCCCTGCAATAAAGGGAGCCATAAGGTGGAAAGTGATTCGGTACATGTGCTCTGATAACCCGAGGGGTTATTAAGAAAAGCGTGGACTCAAAAAAAAAAACAGCAATCATGCTCAAGAGAAAGTTGTTACTGAACATTTTGGTTAAATATTACAATGCAACCTGAGCAGGATAAATTATCAGCATGTTGTCCTTATTTGAGTGCTTAGAGTGCTACTTATAGCCAAGTGTGGGCTTACTTGATGTACTGACTTCCTGACAAAGTTTATAAGACAGCAACAACAGCATGCACATAGGCTATGAAGCATTTCTAATGTTTGAAAGCAGATGTCTTACAATAGCAGAGTCTATCTTAGTGCTCTGGCTGTGCTGAGATATGGGAGTGTGTCATGGACAAAAAATATCTGTTTGGCAGCTGTTAATTGGGTTTAATAATGGGCCACACAACAAGCATCCTGGAGAAGTTTCAAAGTTAATGGAGCCTAACTGCATTCCAAGCAGTTTCTTCAATGAATCATTGAAAGACCAGAGAAAAGTTTCTCTGCACAAATGACTTAATGAATGTTAAGGATGTTTTGTTTGTTTTTTACATTTATTTTCCTCTCTATTTGAGAGGTACACATTTTCTTATCTTTCATACTTGACTTTCATGGTGCTATTTGGAGTTAGTATCAGCAGTTCATAGAGAAGGCAATAAAGCTTGTTGGTTGCACAGATTATCTGAATGATAGCAGAAAGAATATTCAAATGCTTTTTGGTTATCAAATAATGAAATGTCACATAGACACGATCTTGAATAACTTCAGCGGCATCTATAATGCAAGTGCACAGAAGTTGAAACAGAGGCATATAGCAATAATAAGGAAACTTATTAAGCCTCTCTGAATGGTTTGGGTGATACACATCATCTTTTGTCAGCAGTACTGCCATATAAATCTATTTGAAATCAACTCTTCCACTGTATTCTCTGCAGTAACAATTATGTGGTAATATTATTTTTGTCTGTGTGACTGGCATTTAATTATTTTTCTGTGTTAATATTTTCCTTCTGCTTTTTCGTGCTCTCACATTCAATCTGATTTTCTTATGTTGTCTGATAATTGGAAAAAGCAGTGCAATGTCATCTCTGTCACAATCTGGTGAGGCGACCAATTTCTGTGGATGTTGAGTTGAAAAATTAAATATTAACACTCAGTGTCAGGTTTGGTTCATAATCTAAATACATGTGTGATAACAGTAATGACTGTACAGGATGTACCTATTGTACAGTCCGACAAGAAAAAGAAAATAGATATGCCAGCAGCACTTCATGTAAGGTCTAGGGCATACAGTAAGTGCAAAATTGATTCAAATGCTAACAGTAGATACTGCAGATTGGTGTAAGTTCAGTGCAGCAGTATGAAATTGGTGGAAATTGGATTTTGTGCAGCGGACAATGGGATTAAGGGCTGGGTCTACTAAAAGAAGCATGAAATAGCATAAATTTGCAGAGATATGCTAACAATAGTTAATGCTCATTGCTAGGTGCGATAGCTATCTGTCTCTGTATCCCCTTTGTCTGATTTAATATAAAAATAAACCATTTAAAGACAGTCAAATAAGATGGTAGTGAATGTTTTTTTAGGGTAAAATTGAACATGAAAGGCCCTAGCTTTTTGTAGAAAGCTTTTTTCTTTGGAAAATGTTGACTTTATATTCAAAACTCCAGGAAAAATATAATTGCTTTCTAACTAAATAGGTGTTACAGTAATTGTTTTAGTGGCCTTGTCATCTGCTCATACACATGGCAGAAATCTCAGTCAATCTATGTGATGTAGATATAGGCTACACATGGACCTACATATAAGATGACAAGTAAAAAAACAAATTAAAAACTTGAATGAATGAATAAATGAACATATCAAATGCAGATTTATACAGTATATAAAAATGTATCTATATATAGGGCAAAAGGGGTTACTGAATAGTTTGATGAGTATGGAAATGAATCATCCATATGCTACAACCCTCACAGTCACCAGATCTCAATGGGAGATTTTGGAACGTGTTGAACAACACCATCATCAAAACCCCCAATGAGGGAACAGGTTTTGCCTTGTGAGCTTGTAAAATTATGCAACAAAATTCTAATAACACTGGGCTAATAAGTCTGGGCTTTTGACTAAACAATCTGCATTATAACTATGACTATAACTCAATATTTACCACTTTACTTAGAATACCAGCTTACTTTGAAATTTATTTAAGAAACCCTGTTGTGTCTGACTGAGAAACAGCAGACGTTGTAGAGCTCAGTTCAGTCAGATGAAGCTTTGCAAAGAATCTCTGTAGCTTCATATTTCTGGCCACTTCCAAATGATGGTTCTGTCTGTGTTTGTGTGATCCCTTAAAGGTTCAGTAAATATTTGATTGCTTCTCCCAAAAGCATTACTCTTATGAATTTACATTGTCAGGTTTATATTTTGCAAACTGTATACCAAACCATGAACTGTGGAGGTTCTTTCAAACATGATCTGATCCAAGAAACTTTATTGGGTGATATACTGTACAGTCAATGCACTTTATATGTATATCATCAATGGCATTCAAAGAAATGTTGACACAACTAACTTCAGTTTGGACTGCAAATTGGTTGACATGTGTAAACAAAACTTTTTGAGTGCATTATCTCCAGAAAGATTAAACCTTCCTCAGAGAACGGAAGACTACTTCATTAATGTTCCATTAGTATTTTGTCACTATTGTTTTTGCTTTTATTTTATGCAGTATAACTTCTAAACCATGCAATGCTTATCTACTCTAAAGTGTTGATGCAAACTGAAACATGGCGGTTAACTGCAACCCCCTGTTACAAGAGTAGCATAAGTTAGAGCGAGAATGGTAGGTGCGTTGAGTGAGTGACATCAGTACCTGTGTGGTCGCGCAAGGAGAGCGAGCAGTGAGAGAAGCGTAAGAGTGAGGAAAAGCGAGAGAAAAAAAAGATAGCAAAGACAATGTAAAGTGAGTTAAAAGTGAATAAAACAACAAGCTTCTCAAGACACGGTGGCTTCGTATGTTGTTAATACTGCCAGTAAAGTGAAGGGTGTTACCCCCGAAAAAGCATTGGCTTTAAACCTTACAACATATTGTATGTTTCCATTGCAGCTCAATGTGAGAGTCTTTACTGCGTTCAGAAAACTATTGTCAATACAGTTTAAAAAAAAAAAAAACAGTTTGCAGAGGGCAGGGCATAGCAGAGGCTCTGCAAAACAGCTGTCTAGCAGCTGAGCAGATACAGAGCAGAGAGGAGTCCTCGGCAGTCCGCTAATTTGTTGCTCTCTCTACCAATATAGGCTGCTCTGTTTTGGGCTACAAAAAAGTGCATGCAGGCTACAATTTAACCGTGTTGTTTTTTTGGGACTAAACTATAAGCAGATGGAATCTCTGCTAGCTGCTAGGCTAATGCATGTAGTGTAAAGTGCAAAGGTAAAACACTGCAGCGCTATGCTGCCCCCCTTAGCTGAGAACGAAGAAATGTGCTTCCCTCCCCTACCGTGTATTATATTAAACGTTACCTGTAGACATCACAAGTACTCAAGCCTAGAAATAATTCATAACAATCGGACACACAAAAGAAATCCCCCATATATTTGGATGGATTATCCATCCTCTGGTGCAAAGCTAAAGTGACAAGCAAGTTTTTTTCCCTCCATAATCTCCATAAGACAGACAATGGTGATAACTAAACAATTATTACTGTGTTCATTATATTTCATATCACACAACATATGCACTCCTGTAACTTTTATCAGCAAAAACATAAAACAATGCCGTGATGGCGATGAGGATGTTCTCACCGCACTATGTTCACCGTCATCGTGGGTATTGCGGATATCGTCACTGCCCCAATTAGTGTTTTACCTGCATTTCCTATTCTTTTCCTTGTAAAATAGTTTGATAATCCCATGGACATTGTTGTGCTAAAGCTAGCCACAACTATCTTTGGCATTAAAAATTACATTTTACTAGGAAGTTAAAAATAAATATGCAAATACACATTTTCAAAGACAACATACAGCACAGGATGAGGATATAACAATAAAGTCACAGATGAAAACAATACCTTAGTAAAGTAAAGCTGGCAGTTCCAATTGGGAACGTGACATTTCTAATAATATCAACTTTAATTTTATTGTAATCTTTTTCTACACTACTATTGAACTTGGATTTACATCAATTGTTCATTATGTTTTCCATTAATTGAAATCATGAAATATCTGCTACTGGTGGTGTGTGTGTGTGTGTGTGTGTGTGTGTGTGTGTGTGTGTGTGTGTGTGTGTGTGTGTGTGTGTGTGTGTGTTTGTTGGAGGGCTCTAAGTTGAAGGAACTGTACATATTGTGAAAGAGGGGCAAGAAAAAAATAACCTCAAGGTGCTGTCTGAATCTCAGTGTCGTTTTCAGTCAAAATATCAATAAAAAAACATGGTGGACTCAAAACATGCATATTTTACTCAACATTTTAAAGCATAATTACATGTAAAGAAATCAGCTCATCTCATGACATTTGGTCTGCAAGAGCAAAGCGTCAGTTAAATAAAAATGTGTCTATATACTGTATACATTTATATCAAATTCATGTGTACTTTGAACACTGGTTTAAGCCCATCTAACATGTTGGGTTTGTTACTGTTCTTTGCGCCACTAGCTGAACATGTTCTTGATTCATGGGCTCTATAATTAACTTCCACTATATGTTGAATTACTGACTGCAAATCCTTTCCTTTTCATTTTAATTAACTAAGGCTTAAATAGAGTGGGAAAGTGAGGGAGGGAACAAATGAAAGTGAAAGAATAAAAGAAATCAGATCTTAAACTGGCAGTCGCTTTGACAGAAAATTTAATTCATTTTCTTTTGAGAGCCATCAGTATGATTTAAACTGATTAGTTCTAGGAATATTTCTGAGGAAACATCAGTTGGCTTCAAAAGTACTTTGTGTGTACAATAAGATGGGCAGCACATACATTTACCCAGCCAAATCAAACAGATGCTTTTCCATGTTCGGCATCTGTCATGTTTCCGGATTTTACATGTAAAGCCCTGTTTCTCTGAATCGCCCTCTGCATCTTAAATTTTGTAGAGTGCTTTTGTTGCTCTTGTAAATAGCTGTGTTCTTGTTAGACACAGCCATTTAGAGCCTATGCGGGCAGGACTAATGTTATTTTTACCCTACCAATTGCTGCCAAAGTCAGACTGATTGGAACATCTAAAAATAAGTATGGCCACTTCTCTAAAATTAATGATCATAAACTGCATTTGATCATACAATCAATATGTCAATGTCACGTTTTAAACCACTGGGTTAACCAAAGTGCTTTACAAGGTAAAGCCAACAATAATACAACAACTGAATACAGAGTACATCACAAAGGAAAATAATAGACGAATAAAAGGTAATAATATTTTTCCTTCACTGGAAGAAAAGGCCAAAGAAAAAACATGTTTTTAACAGTTATTTGAAGTGTTCGAGAGTAGGGGTGGTTTTAATATGGAATGGTAAACTGTTCCACAAGTTAAGGGCGGCTACAGCAAAGGCTTGATCACCTCTGGTTATGAGCCTGGTTTTTGGCACATCCAGGAGGAGCAGGCTGATCTCAACACTCTTGCTGGAGTATGAACATGAAAGAGCTTGGCCAGGTAAGGCGGCGCCAATCCTTGGATAGATTTAAAAGTTAACAGTAAGATTTTAAAATTGATCCTGTAGCAAACAGGTAGCCAGTGGAGGGAGCGCAACACAGGTGTAATGTGGTCCCTCTTCTTTTTTCCTGTCAGGATGCGGGCAGCAGCGTTTGACTAGCTGCAGGGGTTGAATAGATGACTGGTCTAAACCCATATACAAAGAATTACAATAGTCAAGTCATGAAGTTATGAAGGCATTGATCGACTTCTCTAAGTCATTAGGACGTAGATAGGCCTTTACCTTGGCTATATTTATCAGCTGAAAGAAGCTAGACCTTACAATGGAGAAAATCTGCTTGTAAAATTTAAAGGCGCTGTAGAAATAGACACCAAGACTCTTTACAGTGGAGCAAATATTAGGAGCTAGTGGGCCTAGGGTGCCCACATCAACCAGATTGTGATGTCCAAACACTATAACCTTGGTCTTGTCTCTGTTGAGGTTGAGGAAGTTTAGGCTCATCCATCTTTTAATGTCATTTAGACAATCAAGCAGTGGCTGCAAATGAGCCCTTATTTTTTTAGTTTTAAAGGCATATACATTTGCACATCATCTGCAAAACAGTGGAAAAAGACCGCATATTTTTCAAATATGGACGCCAAGGGCAGCATATATAATGAGAATAGGATAGGGCCAAAGACAGGGCCTAGAGGGACACCGCAGGTTAACGGGGCCGTCTCGGAAGAGTAATCGCCAAGATGGACAGAGAAGCTCCTACCTGTGAGGTATGATTGGAACCACCTCAGTACAGTACCTTTAATTCCTACACACTTTTCCAAGTGTGACAAGAGAATTGAGTGGTCAACAGTGTATCGAAGGCAGCGGTGAGGTCTAAGAGTACCAGGATGGCAGGGACTCTTGAATCAACAGTTTAAATTTTTTTCAGTGCTATGACGGGGTTTAAAACCAGACTGAAACTTTTCATAAACATTGTGAGTAACTAAAAATGTTTGCAGCTGGGTAAACATGTTTTTAAAACAACATGTTTAAAAACAGCTGGAACATTACCAGAGACAAGACAGGTATTTATCAGTGATAGAACACATGGTCCAACAATGTCAAAGACTTCCTTGAGTAGATGAGAGGGAATGCTGTCTGAGGGACAATTTGTGGGATGCAGATGGTGGACCACCTTTGATAGGGAGGCGATTGAAATGGGCTCAAACTTGTCCAGGACCGCAAGGCACATTGAAGGAACAGAGGGGTCATGGTCAAAGGATGTGGTCACAGAAGATCAAAGGACAGACATTTTTTCAACAAAGAATATAAGAAAGGAATCACAGAGGTCAGATGTGGGTATGATAGGGGCAGAGTCACAGGGGTTTATAAGAGTGTTAAACATGTTGAAAAGGCCTGTGGCAGTTATGAAAAATCAGGTTAGAAATGTACTCACTTTTTGCAGGTTTTACAACTCTCTGATAATCAGACAGACTGTGCTGTAGAATTTAATATGACACTTTGAGTTTGTCCTTTTTCCACCTTCTCTCAGCTTGCCGACAATACAAAATTATCATAATATTGTAGGCACGTTCATCATGCAGTGAGGGTTTAGTTTAGAAAACTAGGTATAGACAAGTCAAAATGCATTTAAGTGTAATATCACACAAATGTAGCTGCAAATGTCATTATTGTTATTCATAGATGAATAGTAAATTCATATATATGCCAGTACCATCAAAACCCAGTTGTTCGAGGTCATTTTTAATAAATATCTTAGGCTATTTCATTATTGTCATTTATAGATGAGCAATACTTTAATTAGATGCTAGTACCAATAATTTTCCCCAAGTGTTCCAGGTGATTTCTTATAGAAAATGGATGGATGAAGTCCAGACTAGTTAAGCTGTTTTAAATGAATCCAGTGTCTTAAATCTTAAGATCTTAAAATATATGTAAAGCTAGGCTGATATTCTCACTCTGTATGAACGGAAACTCATTATTTCACACATGCATTGTGCATGTATGCCTTAATTAATGTAATGAATCAATTTACCTAATGTGTCATGGAACCAATTTGTAACACTTATTAGCACTTTTCTAAAATAAACAGTAAACAAAAAACTAAAGACAAACATGTGACACTACAAGGTTCCATAACAAAATAAGAGAAGGGAATCTCAAGACCAAATGGCCTTGGAAATGTTGTCTTTTTCATATTATACTTAAAGAAAGAAAATGAAGGGAATTCAGACTTTACAAGATCCCCTAATGTTCCGATCTTAGATGTGCGTACAGTAATATAAAAAAAATACTATAATATAAACATACAAGTAATATAAAAAAATACTTAGAGCAAAAAGTGCACACAAATAAATCCTTTTATTAAGCACAGCTACAGGACATTAATACATGCATAAATAATATTGTATGCACCTCCTGTAAGAGGCATGCAATTCAATTATCAACCCAGGTCACAAGTTTAATGAGTATACTGTCGAACAATAATAGGTTCCTAATGAACTTCAAACAATGGGGTATTGATTCAAAAAAGTACAGCCAGTTAAATTAGAAGTTGTGACATGAAAGATGAAATGCCAATTGGCACACTATGCCCATCATTACAAAGGACATGTTAACAAGGGAACCAAAAAGAAGCAACAAACCATAACAAAGGCAAATAAATGCATACTGATAACAATGCTTTGCCTATCATCAGTGTTCTGCACAAACAACACCCATTAACAGAGTGTTGGTACTAATCAATAATTAGCTGGGAGATCTGTATCCCATGTATCAGAGGCCCCACAGAGATCCTTTGATCTGCTGTGTATCAAATGATTATGCGCAAAATGTATTGTACATAGATCATAGACATGGAGTCAAATGAAAACAGAACACCAGAGACAATGAATTTACATGAATATTGGTTTCATTTCTATTTCAATTAACTGTTTTATCTGTTTAATTATTCATTCGTTGGTTGTTTGTTTGTTTGTTTGTTTATTGTTTAGGTATTGTTTTCTGTCATTGTCATTCTTTTATTTCAAATAACGTGGAATTTCATGCAATGATTTATAACCTGATGAACCAGATTTCAAACACAAATGTCAAATGGTGCACATGAATTATGTGAACATATGGATTGGAACACAAACTGGATTATGTAGGACTACAAATGAGATTATGTGATTACAGAACAAAGTGGACATAATATGTTCCCATTTGTCACATAAGAAGGTTAGGTAAGGTTAAATATAGGCAAGTAATAGAGTTGTCTTTCAAATTTACAACAGATTTAACAAACAAATGACAGTAGTGTTAAGTAATTTAAACTGCTACCTTCTTGGGCAGCTATTCTGCATGTAATGATTTGTTGTAAAAATGCATTATGATTTTTTTAACGTATCCAGTAGCTGGCCCTTTGTCTCTGTCTCGCTCCCAGGACCTGACTAAGGGACCCAATCACTGAGTATCAGAAAGTTTAAAAAGTGCAGTCAAACATTTAGGAATGAATAATCAAAGTTTGTAAGTCATCACCATTTAGTAGATAACTGTGAAGAGGATTCACTTTTCATACATCTGAAAACTCCAACCCCCTCAACCCAAATACAAGGGCATCCTTATTATTTGGGTCACGCAGACCATTGCTCACCAAACTTCTAAATTAGTGTTTTGGGGAATAGCAGCATGCAGGATTTGTGTCACAGCGACTCTATATAAAGAGGCTCCAATGATCTGAGGAGAAAGAGAGAGAGAAACAATATTCTACTTTATTGATCTCTTTGAATACTATAGTTGGTCCAATGATATTCCCTGTGGTGTAGCATATAGGACTGCCTACATTTGGGAAAATGAAAGCAGAGAGGCTTTAGTGAAAAGCTTGTACACAGACTGATATTGAGCTTGGTCTCAGTGGGTTTGTGTGTGTGTGTGTGTGTGTGTGTGTGTGTGTGTGTGTGTGTGTGTGTGTGTGCGTGTGTGCATGCATGCCTGCATTTGAGGATCCACAAAGGCATGTCTGTGTACATCTGTATTTTGATAAATGTACCTCCAGTATGCACTCATGTGTGAAGACTTTGGAAGTATTGCTCACCTAACAAAATTCATTAGGAAGTAGATATTAAGGATAGATGCAAGGTATTTAAAAAAGGGTACAAAGAGTGTAGCTAAGTGCCTGCATTGTATGCCATTTACACTTTATTTTAGAAATTAATATTGATTCTTTCTTGCATTGCCTATAGCTATTTAAGACTTTCGGAATCAGAATCATTTTTTTAATCTTAAAAAATATGTCACTTAAACAGCAGAGACTGTAGTTACTATGCTTTTTCATCAACAGTTAATGTTTTTTTTTTTAAGCCATGAGGGAGACCCTTCCCTGACCTCCTCATAGAGTTAGTGTATTGGCTTAAAGGAATACTTGTGAAATAAGTCCATTCATTTTTTTTGCAGAGAGATAAAGGAGACAAGAATATTGATACAGCTTTTGTAAGCTTAACTTTGCACAAAGGCTGTACTTGAGAAATAGTCCTTCCCCAGTAACATCACAGCTTGTTGCTTTCACATTTTGTTTTTTGCTGCGATCAGCCTGCCCTCATGAACTATTCTTTCAAAAGCTACGAAAAGTTAAGCACTGTAATTCATAAGCATTCCCCGTTTGTTTTTTGCTGTATTGACCACATTGATGGCCGCTGTCTAAGAACGCAGATATATATATATATATATATATATATATGAGTGTACTTTATTTTCATACAATAAATAAATCATCATTGATGGCATTCTAGCATATGCGTTGTGGATGTTTAAATTTGCTGATTTGTTTACTATCTGTCAGACATAGGCTAATTGTTATATTTCCCACATGTGTTGGGTTTTGATACAGAAATGCATTTTTAATTCGCAATGGCAAGATTAGCCTAATAGCATATAACAAAACATGTTAAATTATTTCGATTTGGCATTAGAAGTAATCAGACTTCATCTGTAAGCAACACTAACGTTAAAGTGCAAAATGAAACGAATGTGAGGAGGACTCGGAGCTTGAACTGGTATTTAGTTTTGTGTGGTCTAATAGAACTCCTACCTGATGTCATCACTGGTCTCATCTCTACATGATGCCATCGCCGACCTCATGTCTGTCTCAATCACTCCTTGCCTGTGTTCTTCTCCACTAAGACATTGTCAAACAAACATGTAATATATTTTCTATATTAGTTTTTCCATATTTATAATATTAAGAACTTAATCTGTTGGTATCAAGTGGCTCCCCCTACACTTCCACCTACTGTGGTAGGTCTAACATTGTTGCCTTCCCCTGTCTTTCCTGATCCACCATCCTCACACCTGAATGAAATGTACTCAATGTTAAATATAGCAGCCTAAATTCAATTCTTATCAGCCTAGTGATGACATATGATAAGACAACTATTATGCAGTAAGGTTGTGCTGCTGTTGAAATTACATTCAAATTTTGGATTTTAAAAAGTACAAATATGGAGAGCCACTTAGCACAGACCTTTAAAGAGAGAGAGAGAGATGTGACCCTGTGATTACAGCTTCCATGTCACCCAACAGATGTAACTATAGCCTGTATGTCTGACAGCACAGCTAACAGCTAATGGTAAAACAAAATCTATTAATGATTCCATGGTAAACCAGAGTTATTGCATACGTTTATGTTTTCCAGCTTCTTATCATTTATTGTGCATGCTACCTTACATGTAACAGTTGTTATTTTACATTAATAAAATTGAGATATGTCATGCATGGGATTGGTACCATCCATCCATCCATCTTCATCCGCTTATCCGGGGTCGGGTCGCGTACCATAGGGTTTAACCAAAATCTAAATTTAGCTATCAGCAACATTGGTTTGCAGTAAGCTAGCCGCAAACCCCACTTTAGCTGCTAGTGTTAGCAAACACTCGCTAGTCTAAGAACAGTCTGTTAACATGAATATTTGCAAGCCTCCAAGTTTGGTAGCAAATATATGCATGATTCCATGGTAAACCCCCATTTGGCTGCTACATTCCCAGTGTTAGCAAACGCTAGCTAGTCTGTTAACAAGCCTCCAAGCACAGACATCACACTTTAAATCCTACCTATTGCCTTTCACCATCCACTTATTTAACTGCTGTCGCATCCCTGGACATGCCATCTCCTTTTCCCTCTTTCTTTTTCTATTTTTAGCCCCCAACAACTCACTACTCGTGTGCTCGTTCCTGCTCGCTCAGTGCTCACGGCGCCCCCCGTCCCCCCCTCCCTCAGATGTCAACATTCTATGATGGAATCTTATGAGATAAGGCGCCTACTCTAGCCTGTTAGTCCTCTAAAATGTTATAACATTGAAGAAATGCAGAAATGATTTAGAAACGCACAACAGCAGTTACATATAGAAAATACCCAAAACATTTTGCTTTGGCGCCCCCATGGTGCTGCGCCCCTATGCAGTGCATATAGCGCATACCCACTTTTTGTGCCACTGCATACAGGACTTACAAGCCAGAGAGCGGAGTTCCCTTCCCAGGGAAAAGTAAAGCCTTTCACCCAGGAAATGCGTGTTACTTAGGAGTGTTTTAATCCAAACCACAATCTTTATCCTAATCTTTACTAGTCTTTAATCTTAACTTTTGTTGCGGCAAAATGCTCTATTTTTCGACTAAATTCAACCGTAATGTCGGTCGAAACGACCAGCAGCTCGAGGTACCCGGCTCAAAGTCACCTATTTTCGGGTAACTGATCCAACTACTGCTGATACAACGGAGGTCTGTAGCCAGTGTCACGAAGCTCTGTATCAGCTTAAACAACTACCAACTGCCACTCGGCGTCATGGAGCATGTAGCCAGCCAGCGTCATGTGACCAGCCGGCGGTCTCCTAATTTCCTGGGATATCATACGTTTTGGTGTGCATAAATTTTCGTACAATATCATACGGACCCGTTCATGAGAATGCGTTGCTGGGATTAGGCAAAAAATGCGCGGGGGGGGTTTGTTGTTCGTTGGACGGAGCCAGGGTAGCTGTTTCCCCTTGTTTCCAGTCTTTGGCTAAGTAATATGTTGGCGCTAGGGTTGGGCATCATCACTGATTTCCTGAATAGATTTGATTTGATTTCACAAGGTCTGGATTCAATTCCATTAAATTACAATTCCATTAGGGATATTTCAGTTGCAAAACCAATTTTGCTTGGATATGAAAGAGATTCTACAGTTGTACAAGGTCCCCTCTTACCTGGTGCATTAATAAAATTATTAATGTTTACATCAAGAATTTACCCCAAGGCAGTTGCATTAATGTACTTTTTATTTAAGATGAACACACATACAGAAGTCAACACAATAAAGTGCAAATCTACCAATTTTGAATCAATATCGGATCATTCAAATGAAAATCGATTTGAATCGGAAAATCGATTTTTTAAACGCAGCCCTAGTTGGCGCTAGCTTCATATTTACCGTACAGACATGAGAGTATTATCAGTCTCCTCATCTTACTCGCAGCAAGAAAGCAAATAGGATTATTTTCAAAAAGTCAAACTTTTCCTGGAAGATCAAAAAGCTATTTTGTCGTTAAGATAAGAAAAGTCGTTAGGTTATTGGGCTGCTTGGGTTGTCAAATTTGGTGAATTATCTGAAATGACAGTTAATGGACTTTGTAAAAGTTGCAATCGATTCAGGAGGACAACGTCAACCTTCTCTAGTGGAAACACTTTATCCTTGAAGGCACATTGATTTTGTACCAGCTGGCAGTGGTCCACATTAACAGGCTGTGTGTATGCATGGCAGAGCATACCTGACTTTTCCAATGGAATTTTAATTCAACAATTCTGTGTTTTGTTTGATACTTGTTTCCATGAATGACATGAATTTCCGTACAGACCCCTTGAACATCTCACCTACCCTTTCCCCCACCCCTCAATCTCACCCTCACCCTTTCTCTCTGTCTCTCTTTCAGTGTCAGTGACGGGGTCTGTTACATGAGCAGACTGTCAGTGTGCTTGGTGCCAACTTCTCCCAGCTCTGGGGATGTGGTGAGCAGCCCTTTATCTCCGGGAAACAGACACGTCCGATCACCTCCTCGGGGGGCTGGTGTGGACAGGGAGGGCGAAGAACGGGAGGAGACCAGCAGGTTTTTTTTCTACTCATTCTATTCCAAAGTCAGAGTCATCCAAAAATCAGTGCGCATACACACACGCACGCACGGACACATATTGGTACACACTCATTCTGAAGCTCTTGTTCCACAGTCTAAGGATTGGTGAATTTCTTTCTTTTTGTTTTTTGTTTTTTTTATTTATTTTTATTATTATTTTTTGCCGTGTGAATTTCTTCTTTTTTTTAATTTATTTTTATTATTATTTTTTGCCGTGTTAATTTCATCAGGTGGAAAGCACTAATTGGGGGTGTTTTCAGAGCACCCCTGTTTCACAGGTAACAGTGTGTCTTCAGAACACCCCCCTTGTTTTCACTTTTTGGATCAGCCCAACCCACTGGAGACAGAATGAAGAAAGTACTAGAAGGCCTTGGTCTGGTGGTTTGCTGAATATTTATTTAATCATGAGCGTTTAATTTATAGTCATTCCTCCTCTACCATGTCAAAGACATCGGCAGTGTGGCAGCATTTTACAAAAATAGATAATGGAAAAAAAGTTGAATGCAAAGTTTGCAAGCAACAGTTTGCATATCACAGCTCTATCACCTAAAAACGGTAAGCTAACTTGTCTGCGTTAGGTTGCCCCGTCTGTTTTGAGTAGGCTATATGAACATATCAGAATTGGCATATTCTAATCTTTTAGTCTAATAATCGTTTTATAACTGCAGGCGCACCGGCCCGCAACTACGGTAGCATCCCCCAGGGTTAGCCGCGAAGCTGAGCTCCTATGTTCAGCCTCGCTCTGTGCAAGGACATGCACAGAGCTGCTGAAATGATAGTGTCTGTCAGTTATTATAACATATGACAAAAACAACTGTCTTATTCTATATTATTGTATAGTATTATGTTGCATATTCCTCAACAGTATTGTGCTGATATCACTAGTTGACATAGTACTATTTTCGGAAATCATAGGCTATGATATTGTGCAGGTGCACGTGATGCAACGCTGTCAGAGCTGACAGACAGACAGACTCGAGTGTGTCATTTCAGTGCAAAATAATTAGGTTAAAAAACTATTTCATATACTGCAAATAGCCTACTAGTTTTTTATGTTTGTTTATAATTCATTTAGGCGGACAAGGCTACCAAGTACTGCGCAGCTAATTAATCTAACGCTTTTTTAAAATTTATTTATTTTTCACCCCCCCGCAGTCGATTTCTAGTCGAAATTTCAGGACTTCAGTAGACCAGATTTTCTTTGGTTGATTACAGCCCTAGTTGCTGGTCGTATTAGAATACATCTCTACTTTCTCTTTCTAAGCATTATTTCCCTCCTTGGCAACAAGTGAAATATGAGTCGCAGCTGTGATGACCTGTTTGATATATTTGCAGAAGAAAACTATTTGTTTCAAAAATCTGTCTCCTTTCATTCGTGCTCAGTCATTCATCGGCCTGAAATAGGCTCTCCATCTCAGAAGATGATAGAAATGTATCTTCGCAGTGGATGACTCTAGTTTGCTCTAGGCAAAGCTCTGTTTGTGTTGTTTTACCGAGCAAGATAACGCTGCAGTGCATCAACCAGCTACCAACACACCGGTCAAAGGTAAAGATTACAGTCATGTTTACTTACAGAATTTACTAGGATGTGTTAAAAGTCTGTTTCTGTAAGGTTACATCAGTCATCAAATACACATGCATTAAGTCATACCAATCCTCAGTATTTATCAGCATGAACCTGAAACCTGTTGGGAAGAAATAAACACTTCCTGAGCTGCCTGGCATTTGTTGATCACTATGCAGCATGCATTTGCAGCAGTGTGCCTTATCCATGAGTCTGCTTAATCATGACCTGAGGCTTTTACTACCTGCTTCTCATTCCCCTATTGCCATCTGGCAGCAGTGTCTCTGCTTACAGCATCAATTTCTCCCGGTTAAATGTTTTCAATGGTATCCAAAGACTTGTCTGGCATGGTTGTCATGCAAAACACTACCAGGTTCGGTGATTCCTTGAGCCAGTAAGGTAATGATGTATCAAACACATCTGTTAATCTCCGGGAATAACAGTGCAGAGGAATGTTCTATTAAGAGGCCCACTAAAACCCCATCATCAATGTCTTTCTGTGGCAAAATAGAAATATGGAGGCAATTAAGTAGCACCTCTGAATATGGTGTATTCCAAAGAGATGATGTAAGAGTAATGTGCTCAAAATAAAGTTAATAACATGTCTGCAGGTACTAGCCCAGTGGGGACATGCTGAATAATAACCCATTCTGTTTTATGAGTGTATTCTTTATGAGTTATAATTGTAATTTGGTGAGGTTAGGATAGAGGTATTCCCTTTTTCAAAGGGTGCCCTTTTCAGATCAAGATGGTATCTGTAGGGGCATTGCTAACACTGTTCACCTCAGCTATTAGCTGAAAGAGGCTTTTAAACAGTCTGAAGGGCAATATCTCCACTGTGTAGGTTTTTCAGTCATGGAGCCTGTTCTCAAGGGCTAACAGGGGTCAGCCGTGAGAAGAAGACACTTGCCTTACTTCATTGTGTAGTCTGAGCATAAAACTAAACAAAATAATATTTGCTAACTTTGAGTCATATTTATTTTTGTGATCATTAACAATGCCATGGCCAAACAATCATCTAGTGCATTTGCTACCCTTTTTTAAGATCTTGTGTAAGTCAAATACTACTTGATTCTACCATCTAAATTAATTACAAGGTATTATCCAACTTAGTAAAGCTTTTTATTCTTGTTTGGGTTTATGCACATCAGGACAAGTCCGACTTCATGAGTTCATTTAAACATAACATAGACACCAAGAATGATTAACTTACAGTAACTATCAAACTGCTTGAGCTGTGTGCTCTCGTTGTGGCATATCTGTGGTGAGCAGTTTGTCTTAATGTAGCTGTTTTATTAGGCTTTACATTTGTCTATGTCTCGTTAGTTAACGCCTTGGACAAGTAACAGGAAGCTATAGCTAGACAATTCTACGCAATTAGCAGCAAAACACATTTACAGAAATGCTACTTACTTACAGTACTCACTGACCTCTTACAATCCAAGAATTACTTTGTGATCTTTGATAAGGAAATTAAATTACATCTGATAACTGAGTCTCTTGTTTGGCATTAATAAGACAGTGTTGTGTACAGTGTGCAAAATGCCTGATCTACCATATTTTAATTTGAAACAGGCATAGAAGGGCCTCTTTAAGGACAGCATCCTCAATCAGCAAAGATAATGTACAAATGATAGAGATGAGGATCCCACTGTGCCATAGCATTTGCTGCTTACAAATGCAAATCTGTAACAAGAAGAACAAATCCAACTAAAGCTGCAAGCAGCGTTGGACGGGCCCTCGCAGACGCCGTTACTGGCCAACACCGCTCCTTGCGACTGTGCATTTGCGTGGCACTCAGACACTGCAAATCGTCACCAATGAAAAGGGAACTCCCTGCCGAGTTCAAGGATACTGCACACAAGACTCTACGTCATACAGTTCATTAGCTTTGAAAGGGGGCGTGGTGTAAGCATAGGGGTCGGGCCAAACCATCACAAATTAATAAGGAACTCTCTGTTAAGTTCAATAACACCTCACACAAGACTCTACACTAAACGGGTCATTAGTTATGAAAAGGGGAGTGGCTAACACATAGGGGGCGGGTCAAACATCATCAATCAAAAAGTTACTCTCTGCTGAGTTCAATGACACCTCACACAGGACTCTACCTTAAACGGGGCCTGAGGAAATGGGCGTGGTTAAAGTATAGGGGGAGGCTCAGTATCACATGTAGAGCACACATTACATTATGTAAATCAGATGATGTTTGTCATATAAGGCTGATTTCCTGTTGCCAGCGAGGGGCGCTATGACCAAAAGTCAATATTGGCCTGTATATGTCCTCAGGCCTGGACTCTTGTTGATTGTGGGAAATTTCAAGCAGATATGACAATGTACACTGTAGTTACAGCCACTTTCTTGTTCATCGCTAAACACTCAAAATGGCCGCCACGCCCACACCGTTTGACGAAATCTTTTTCTTTTAATAAATTTTCATCTTTAAGGTGTTCAGATGGTACAGACCAAATTTGAAGTCCATCGGATGAAATCTCTAGGAGGAGTTTGTTAAAGTATGGCACCTTGACTTTTAGGCCTACTTCCTGTTGCCACTAGAGGGCGCTATGACTTTGAGCCAATATCGGACTGTAGATGTCGTCAGGGCTGGACTCTTATGAATCTTGAAAAATTTCGAGCCAATTGGACAATGTACACTCAAGTTATACCCACTTCCTGTTTCGATGGTGAAACGCACAAAATGGCCGCCCCGCCACAGTCATATGACAAAAAGTTTTTCTTTTAATAACTTTTCATCTTTAACGTCTTAAGATGGTACGGACCAAATTTGAAGTCGGTCGACGCTCGGGCCCTAACAAGTGGCAAATGAAAGTGAAAATATTTTATACTGACCTGTTTTCCTTCCTTCCTTAACTCATGGCTTTGGCCACTTTTCTTTTACACGTTGAGGCAGAAAGTTGCTCAGGTGACCTGACCTTAGAAAAGGTAGTATCTGAGGAGTATGGCATGGCATATGACTGAAAATTAAATATGACATGAAAATTATTCATCAAATTAGAGTTTGTCTTTCTAGGCAGTTATGCAATTAAAATGTGTATATCATTACCTCTTACCTTTGTCACTAAATAAAAGCAATAGTGGTTACTGTGGCAACAGAACACCTGTGCTTTGCCCATTCTCACGTAACGATCTACAATCAAACAAATTTAGAAGCACACCTATCAAGGTACAGTTGTAAGCCTCCTTTGATCCCTTAAGTGTGCTTTAATTTATTCATAAGAGTTTAATAGATGATAAAGAAGATACACACTCTATTCCAACTAGCCCTTGAGTACTGTTGACAGGTCATTTCAGGATTCTGAAAATGTGCACGGTCCCTGACATTAATTCTCAGTCAGCTCTCGGACTGATGCTACAAAGACATACAGGCATTCAATCTGCATGGTTTGTTCATATAAAGTTGTCAGGAGTATAATGCAATAACAATATTGTAGACTTTGCTTGTTCCCAGATGAGGACTAAGTAACTCCATCCCAAATATTTAAAAAATAGCCTGCCAGTGCATCACTTCGCAAATGACCAAATGGAGATGGCTGGAGAGAGCCTGTCTAAGGCATCAGTAGCTGACTGACTACCTTGCCTCAGGACAGTGAACGTTGGACATATAAGTCACCTTGCTGAAGTTTGATGTGGGTTTAAAAAAAGAGAGGTTTCAAACACATTGACTTAAATACTGTGCTTAATTACAATTTTAATTACTTGTTACTTTTAAGGGGAACATTTTACTTCATTAGGGCACACCAACATTTGCCTGCACCTGTCCCAAAGTTTAGGAAAAGCTAATTTTGTTACAGCTAATATAGTCTATAGCCACGACGTTTCACTTCCGGAATTGAGCTTGTTCGGCCGGAAATTCTGCCAGATGTCACTCTTTTCGGATGTCCCATTACCTTCCACTTTCTTTGTGTTGGTATTTTAAACTCTGGTGGATTTGTGAGGATTGTGTAGGACAGCTAGCTAGACTATCTGTCCAATTTGAGTTTTCTGTTGCACAACTGAAACAACCCTTCAACGGACAAGTTCCACCAAAACAAGTCCCTTCCCGAGGCTATTTCGCAGCGGCACCTTGGCTCCGCTCGACGCTTAGCACTGCCCAAGCCGATTGTGATTGGTTTGAAGAAATGCCAATAAACGAGAGCACGTTTTTCTTGCATCCCGGCTTGCTGCGTGGACTCGCCAGACCCTCCTCCATAGCGCTGTTCAGGAAGGTCTGGCAATGCGAGACTACAGCTGATATTACCACTATGGGACTTAAGAGGTTTATATTGTCACAGAGTTTATAATTGTACTTTTGGTAAGTTTTGGTTGACCTTGGATTTACAACTTAAGTTAAAGTTTGTATTGAGATCTTTTATAATAACCAGTCAATGTAATCTCTGCCGAACAATTCAAAAAAGGCTGAATGTCAGGATCCATTCAGAGTACATCGGACAAAAGCAGTTTACATCGCAGTGCAGTTTTCTACACAACATGTCAACATTTCATCATAGTGAAATAACTTTGTGAGTATGCACAAAAGGGTGTTGTTTTATTTCAGTGTCTCTGTGTGCTGTAATGAGTGTGAGAGGGTCTTTTTAAAGATACCATCTCTGCCAAGAGGTGCAGACATGCTGGAAATAGAAATTGTTACTGTAAGGGTACATTAATATGGACACTTGAATTACTATGTTGGTGTGTGGCTTCAACAAGTACTGGCATATTAGCATAAGAACAGAAATAGCTTAAATGTGGCCTGCTGGGTGCAGAGTCAAGAATAGTTTTGGCCCAAAAGTCAGTTTATACTCTCGAGCAAGGGAATGCACACGCACTTACTTCTAATGAAGAAAACCAGTGCACTGCTACAACGAATTTTAGAGAGTTAAATCTGACCCGTTCTCCACTTCCCAGTTACCAAAATAGAATTTTAAATTCTAATGGCTCATCAAGAAGAAGTATGCTAATAGCAGTGGTATCACTTTTTCTTTGCCATGCATCTCATTACCATTCATTTGGTACAGTTTTTTTTTTTTAAGGAATAGGACTACATACACAACATTGTGTTTAAGACTGTAATTATGTAATTAATGAGGGACTCATGAAGTGTGCAGTGCAAAAAGAAAACCCATAGGACGTAATGTTAGATCGCTGTGATTAAGCACTGAGTGCCATATGTTCAGAGCCTCCTGACCTGTCATCACTTTATTAACATCTAACATTATCTAACCGCACTAGAGGTCAAATACAAGTTACCCAATGACTACTGTGTAGCGATAATACACTACATGTTATACCTCTAATACCGTCAACAGAAAACAGTAAAACAATTATTTTCTCTACTGTATTTGACTGTTGAACTTCATTGAGGGAGGGAATTGTAGCAATCCTTCAGTTGACATAAGAGTAATATTGTGCAGTAATATTGACAATAATAATGTGGTTTAGATTGAGCTGCCTCGAAGTGTAAATCCTTTTATCTGTACGGTTTAAGTCAAACTGCAGATGGAACCATTGCTAGATGTGTATAGGCGAGCCCTGAGAAACATTAGGCTTCTACATAACCTGTGTGCCTTGAGTCTGGGTGTGTTAGCATTGATGAGGAAGAGAAGGTGATCTCTACCTGAGGGGGTTACTGCAAAGACCCCGTGGACATTCAGCCTCACAATGGCAGAGAGTGAGATGTATAGAAGTGGGCAATCTATTATATTAACAACCAATAGAAATGCTTTTGTATACAGTCAGAAAGGGAACCACTGAGGCTAAGTAGACTGCAGACCTGTATGCCCAGAGCCCTCGGGGGGTGATGAGCCTACTGAGGCTGAAAGAGAGAAAACATTGGCTGGCAGCACAAAGAGAAGACTGAAAAGGCAGAAGGAAAGAGCAAGAGTGAGGTGGAGAAAAAAAGATATATGGAAAGATGAACAACACAAATGGGGAAAAAAAGAGAAAAAAGGTAAAGCAGGGAATGAGAGTGTCTTGAAAGGAAGAATAATTGCTTTAACCAATTTAAATATTGTACATTTTCACACATTCATCATTTCGGAGCTGCTATTAAAGCCAGGGTAGCTAGCATACTTTATCATCGTGCTATCCACCCTGTAAACAAACAACCACATTTACAATGTTACATGAGGAGAAAAAATATCCTTTGCAATTATCACCAAGTTTTCGATAATACATATGGGAATATGTTTCTGCTCATTATTCTCTTGGTTCCTTGAAGTGTGCAGTGAATACATTTTCTTAGCTTTTTTTAAAATGTTGCCTACATTTTAGTTTCTGTCAGTGGTGTCGCTGAAAAACTGGTGAAATCTAAATTCATACTAAACACAACAAAACCTGATATAGATTATTGAAAACCTGTGCACTGCTTTCAATAATACACGAACAACCCCCTCCACTGATAGTAGTAGAATCAATAGTCAAGATACGATTAACCCTTGGGAAGACACTGCCAGAATTCCAGATTTCAGTGCAATGTAATGCACTGGGAACAATCTAGTCATATGTCCCACCATACCAGGAGAGAAAGTCAATGTAATATGTCCCTTATGACTCCCATATGTCCCTTATAAGAATTCAAGGAGTTGCTTTGTGAATTTGTGAATCTCCCCTGAGCTATCCTGCCGAGTCCTGCAATGATAACCCAAAAAGGTTTACAAGCACTTTGCAAGAGAGGAGCTGTTTTATAGTTTGTGGATGCTGTATTTTCGGCCATTGATTTTACCTTTTGGATTACTCCCCATGGAAGATGCTGTTATAAATCCAAGTATGCTTTAATAATGTACACCTCAAGGTGTCCCTGCAGTGTAAACCCAAAGAACTGGAGGACTGAGAGCAGTGCATTGTCACAATTTACTGTTGTCACCAGCACTTAAATTCATATCTGTTGACTATTACTGTGGGAAGGATATATTCTTTCTATTTTATTTTATTTTTGGATGTTTTATTTAGCATAGTCTGCTCATTATCTGAGAGGGACCAGCATGCATGTGGAAAGGGCAATTCATCCTGATGTGTAAAGATTCGCCCATATACCCATGGGTATGCTAAGGGTGGACTATCGAAAGGATGGCAAGTATAAAGGGAACGTAAGCATGGTTAATAATTCATGTAGGTGCACTCCATTAACTATGCCACACTATAGGCCTAAGGGCAATTTCAGAGTGGGAGGGAGGAGGTTAGCTCACTCCCTGATGAGCTATGTGCTGTGATGTCTTGGGTTAAAACGTACCTGTGATTATAAGAATGGGAAACAAATATGATGTTTAGGCTATGTTTTAGCATATTATATTATACATGGCAGGGAAAATATACTTTTGTTTGAGATTTAATGGTCAAAGTATTTTGATCTAAAAAAAACTGGAAGCCAAATACCAGAAAGTTTATTTAGTGATAAAGACTGCTTCCCAAATGATTGATTTAGCGAAAAATGGGTACTCTAGTATCTTAGTTCTTAATGTTTAGTATTCTGTCAGTGTTTTAAACATGGTATATCAAGGTCATGGCCTTACCTTTATTACTACAAAGAGGGCAGAAGAAAAGACATAAGAGCTTTAATGATATTGAGTATTGCAATTTTCATTAGATGTCATCAAATACAGAACAATAACCAATAAACCACACTACCTTTCTCATTCTGTTGCCTTCATATTATTTGTCAAAAACCCCCAGTTGGCCTAATTGGCTGGGCTGCCCTGCATCTAGCCAGCTGTATTGATTCATGCCTCCAGCTTCTACTGTACCTAATCATTTAGAAATTCAAATGTTCAGGCAGAAGACAGCATCTAACATGCTGTGTTTCTGAATGTTAGTGATGACACTGTAGCGATACAAGGACCTAAAGGCCTGAACAGCCCGCAATCAGCGGGAAGTGTTGTCTTAGCCTCAGAACCCTACATGCCCCAGAGTGAATGTCGAGAAAATAGCCAGCAGAGACCTCCAGTTCTCCCAAGCTGGAACTCATTGCCCCCTAAACCCTTGACTGGGTGAGTTCTCACGGAACAAAGCTAGTCTCTGGCTGACCTCGACGAGTACTCTATTTCCAGATCTACTGGCCCAGATGATGGCTTTTTCCACATCAATAGGCACAGTCACAAATATAGCAATCCAAAAGGTGGAAGCAGCAGTAGTGGTAGTAGTGGCAGTTAGGGTAGATGGAGTGAAGAGAAAAGGACGAGAGATGCAAGTAGTGGCAGTAGAAGTACTGCAGAGGAGGAGTGAGTCACCCTCAGCAAGGGCTCTCCATCTGGTCAGTCAGCTGACTTGAAGCCCATTACATTTAATCTTGTCCTGGTGTAAATATCCATGCAATCGTGCATTGTGCAGTTCAGCAACAAACAGTTTTCTATTAATCTTACAGAAAGACAATAGAGACTATATGTATTGGATGCTTACACTGTAATGATCTTTGTGACCCTACAGAGACAGAAAACCTTGTGTCACTAAAAAAAAAGGTGTCGCTCTCCATAGATTACCTGAGAAATTTTGTGTAGAGTATCTTACTTCTTGCCAAAAAGTGTTCAGTGAAAAAATATGTTATGACTGCTTTTTGCAAAGTAAACAAAAACAGTGGAGTTGGATCTGAATAAGCAATACAATCCTGAAACTGTTGACCTGTAACAGTAAATGTCATGTGGCCAAGGAAATATAAAAATGCAGGAGGCATTAGACAGAACAATGAACCCCAGGATGGATACAACTAACAACTAAACTAGCCTCTGCAGGATGATCATATCTGTAGAGGCAAAAGTAGAAAGGAAAGAAAGCATTGTAATCTGTATAGTTGGCACCTAGACAGCTGTTGATCACTTCAGTGATTTAGGCCCACTTATATTAAAAGTATTTATTCTACTTCGTTTAAGAATGCTTGATTCTGATTGGCTGGGAGGAGGGCATTAACCCGGCAGGTTGCACGCTGACTGAGCACAGCGTCATCAAATAATAGATCAATACGCCGCTTGTATTTTTTTTCTATCACAGAAATTTCAAACATGAGGTCCATTGTAAAAATAAACCTTGTTTAAAAAAGTTTCTAAAATGTGTCGGAAATCTATCGGAGGGTCAGTCGATACATAGTTTCGCAAACGAGATACAATGTAGCAACTACGTTATTAAACTAACGTTAGTGATCAGATGCAGCCTTGTGTGGTTGCTATAGAAACTAATAACGTTAGCTACAGTTGAGCTAACGTTATTCGCCGTAGTTCTAAACATTACAGTGTTTTAAAAATGGACGAATTCATTGTCAATTTTAATATATTTGGAGTAGGGAAGACATTTGAGGACTGGTTAAAGAGCGACGAGGACGACGGAATGACAAAAGAAAAAGACAAGGCCCAGGGTAGCCGTTTCCGAGATCTGACAGATGAGGAGCTGCGTACAATTGAAGACGGGGCCCTTGAATCAAACACGAAAAAGGCAACTGCCTTTGCTTTCAAGGTTTTCACAGAGTGGAAGAGCCACCAGAAGGATAGACTGACAGTGACAACTGACCCGGACACCTGCAGCGCTGAAGAACCTTGTGTGGTTGCTATAGAAACTAATTAGCTACAGCTGAACGTTATTCACCGTAGTTCTAAAGGGGACTACTTTTTTGAGGGAGATGAACGCAAACACAGTATACATTTGATAAGCATGCAATACGAATAAGAAAAAAGCATAATTATTAAAGTATTTGAATTGTTTTATTATGTTGGCAAGCAGGAAGTAGAATAAACGGGATAATCACCAAGGAAGGGCAATAAACAGTTTGATATGCCCGGCTTGTGGACGGTTTACCGCCCTAGTCTCGGGCGGTAAGCCGTCCATAAGCCGGGCATATCAAACTGTTTATTGCCCTGCCTCTCGGTGATTATCCCTTACATACTTTTTTATGCACCCTAATTGTTATTTGCTGTGTATGACAAAGAAAGACACTCTAAATATACTGGCAATTGTACAATTGTTGCACTGATCCCAGTATTGAACACTGACACAGTCAGATATGGATCAGATAATAATGATCTATTACTGCATTGTCTACAGTAATATAGTTAATGGGATACTTATGCTTAGGCATCTGCTAGTCATTTATTATTGCATTAAAGGCTGTACAATAAAGGATCTTAAGAAACCTCAAAACTAATAAAGTTAATAAACTTAAAAATAAAAAAATATTTATAACTGATGGCCATTAATTAATCTTCCCTTAAAAATGCTAAATGCACACATACAGTATAGCCATATTCAAGACCACATCATTAATTTTAAATTATTAATTTTTCGTCCACAGCAAACCTCTCCAATTGTTCCCAAAACATCCCAGTTGGATAGTAAATGGCGTAAACATATTCCTTGTAAGTCTTTACAATCATTCCCAGAAAGAACCAAGCAGGCCTGACTTGTTGCATGATCCAAATGTTTTTCAAAACTTGCAATTTTCAGTGTGTAGCATGCTAGCTTGAAGTTTGTTGTTGTTTCCCAAAGCTGGAAATGTACTTCCATTGATCCAAACTAAATTGCGATTAATCATACTAGTGCAATGCCCGTTGAAAATTGGAACGGCCGATTGCTTGGCCTGTGGTATTGCTGCTTGTAGAATTCATCGAAACCAAATTGTAGCCTACCCCAAAATTGCTTACAGAAGGACCCCAAACAACTTCAAATGCAACTTCCCTGTATACCCTACTACTAACTTACTTATTTACCTAACATTCAGAATGTAATCACAAAATATCACAATGAAAATGTGGAGTAATCAGACATTAGCCTCATAGACTCATGGCAGTGCGCTACCCATCTGGCCCGTTATGAGCGCTAAACAGCACATATGTGTGTGTGTGTGTGCGCAGAGAGAGAGAGAGATGTCTTGTGTAGTATGAGCGACTCATGAGTTAATTTAAAGAGTCGGGTGAAAGATCCGAGTGAGTCATGACTCAAACAGGTTTAGTGCTCAGTCAGTGTGCATGCAGTGTGAGAGGGCATCCAGCGGCTAGAGCGGCAAAAGCCAGTGTGTGCTTCTTTTACCGATATATATTTAACGATATCTTTACGTCAAACTTTGCACTGCACTTACTCATGCCCGTAGCAAGACACCTGTCAAGTTTGAAATCCATCGGACTAAGGGCTCGAGAGATATGCGCATAACACCCACACACAGACAGAAAGACGTTCCTACAATTTATAGATAGATGATTGTCCACAGTTAACTTGTGATTAATTTCAAATTAATCACACATCTTTTATCTCTTCTAAATGTACTTTAAAAAGGGATATTTTTTAAGATTTTAATGTTCTTATCAACATGGGAACTTAAAAGAAAACACGCTTTTATAGCTAGTTCACCTCACAGCTAGTTACTCTTTCCTTCTTCCAAAATAGTTGTGAAGAACATTGGGAACAACTGCCAGGAGTTGAGTTTTCATTAAATAAAATGTATGACTGGTGTGTTAACTGAATGCGAAATTAATCAGAGCACCCACACCAAATTGCCTCCTAGATTACCATATGGCGTGAAACAAATTTTTGTAAACAAAAAGTTTGTAACCAGTAGGCTACCGACAATGTGATTTTCACCACGTCCGATCTTCTGACTTTCCCACGCGTCCTGAAAATATTAGACATGTGAACTAATCACAGACACTTGCCTTGTTCATTGACTCACCGCGGTTCGCTGCTGAGGATGAATAGGCGAAACTCTGGAATGGATATTTGGCGTTATTTTAAACAAACAGGAAACACTGATGTAGGAAACTGCCAAATAGATTAATCAAAGGTGCTGTAACGCAGTTCCGGATTGTTCCGGCCCACTTTAACCCCTGCTTGTACTCCTTACTTTTTACACTTCTTAAATCTCCGTTCCAAAATATCCAGCCTGGCCTGCCTTTGGCAAGGGGAAGGAGGGTTCTGTGCATCAACCGTATGCTTGGCTAGCAAGTGGTATTTGAGACTCAACGTTCTCTGGTGGTTACTTAATTCACATCGACAGTACATGCAAATAACTTTAGTCTTGTCGAGAAAACCATCTGGATGGGCTTTGAAATTGAACTTGCCATTCAAAAGACTCCATTCTTTCTCCATTTCTACTCAAGGAGGTTTATTTCGGCTAGCCATTCACGTTACTGCTTCATCACTTCCAGATTTCCCAAAATACGGAGCGGCCGAGGCACAAATCACAAAGCGTGTGTGCGTTAATTGCCCGTCAAAAAATGTGTGGCGTTAAAGGAAGTTTTGTTGACTAGCGTTGTTGTGTTGACTTATTATCAAGTTAATTTTGACAGCCTTAATTTATGTATTATGAACAAAATCTACATCTATTTTTTGCACCGTTCTGCCAGTGAATAGCAGTTAGTGACAATAGTGTTTAGCAGCAGCAGTATCTTAAAATGAATTACGTATGGGTGAGTTAATTTCTCTCCCTGAGCCTATGCTATGAACTTCATATGCGAGTCCCTTTGGAGGTGTAACAGGCTGGAAGCTGGAAGAGATCGTGGGACAAAATTCTGTGAAGAGACTATATCTCCTAGCTACCCAGAGAGCTGCTGAGATCCACACTTTGAGGATTTGCAAGGGAAAAAGTTAACCTAAATCCAAAAAGAAGCAACAAAACACTTTGAGCAAGTACTCTCACATCTGGGATTATTCATTTCATGGCATCTTAACTAGTCTTAAAAACCCATCTGACACAGAGGAAACACAGACTGGCTATAGTCCATGCAGTAGTTATTTTAAGTGTAGTAATTAATTTGATAAGCATCAAATTAATTGAGCATTAAAATAATAGGCTTGAAATAAAGGGGAAATGTGAAGTGAAGGAAATTAAAACCATTAAAAGTGCTGTAGGTAGGATTGGGAAGATCCAGGATTTAGCCAAAGAATTTGAACATCGACAACTTCTCAGTCCTTCCCCCCTTTCCGCTAAAGCCCAAAAACGGTCTCCTAAGCCCCTCGCCCCACAAGGGACAATGAATGTGTGTGCATGAGCAGTGATTGACACGCAGTTAGACACCCCCCCTGGCCCTGATTAGTGCATCTAAACAGGGAGCTGTGGATTTTTGCAAATCACACTACAGGCTGTAGGTGGTGCCAGAGGAGCCGGATTCTTTTTTTTAAATTACCTGTTTCATGTAGTTCTACTTGAACATAGGGTCAGTTTAAGCAAATATGACAGAAAGTTAGATTTATAAGTCTTACCTACTGCACCTTTAATGGAATGAATATTGAAACAAGTTTATACTTATTGTCAAAGCAATGCACATGTTTGTCTATATGGTGTATATAATCTATTTAGGGCTGCAGCTATCGATTATTTTAGTAATCAAGTATTCTACCGATTAATCGCATAATCGGATAAGAAATACTTAGTAAGAAATACTTAGTAAACAGCTATGGTAAATATTTATTATAGCTGTTTACTAAAAAAAAAGGAAACCTGTCTTTTGTATATACACTTTTGTATATCCTTTTTTAGAAAAAGCAACCTTTTTTATTGCCAAATTCCAAGACCCTTAAAAAATAATAGTACATTTTTGGTGGCCCAAATGTTAATATTTTTCACCCCCTTCCCCTTCTTGCCTCTGGCTCTTTGCACTGGATATGCAAAAGAGGTGTTCACTAACCAGAGGGTAAATGTGACGGTACAAAGCTTACAGCAAGGCTATTCAACTACACTGTTCTGGGGGACACATTTTCAGAAGCCTAATACACAGTGAGGAGAAAGAATAAAGAATGCAGACATCACCGGCATGATGACGTCATTCACGTGCATATTAAGTGGCCATGCTGGGGGGAGAAGCCGGTTTGTCTCCGGCAGCAGCTAAGTTTCCAAAGATTAGTAGCAAACTAATAAACAGTTAGACTACAAACCGACAGCTTTCGTTTTAGCTTGTTGGTAAAACATCGCTATTTGCAGAGTAGCATGCTGAAGGCTAGTTGTGTAAAACAGCGCGGTGGACGAGAGCAGCAGACGTTAGTTAGCTACCTTGTGTCGGGTTCGCTCCGTGGAATGGATGAGTACACTGAATGTTTTCTACAGAGATGATGTAGTAGCATGTTTGCAGCTTAACATGATCCCAAACTTTCTGTCGTTTTCTCTCGCCTGTCTCTTCTCTTAGACCCTCGCTATTTTCGTCTTCCTTCATTTGTAATCTGGGCCGTCAGTCTTGTGTCCACAGAAGCGTCAACATGTTGTGTGCTAGTAATAATCCTGAGTGCGGAAATACAGTGAGCCGTATAACCTTTATTACGTTGATTTAACGAAGCTTTGGGGCAAAGAATTTTGCTTCGAGGATTTTTTGTAATCGAATCATTTGAGTTATTCGCGGAATCGTTTCAGCCCTAAATCTATTATTTTGCATTTCCCACCATGATGGTGATAGCCTATTGATTTAGCACAATCTTTTTACTTTAAATAGTTATGTCAATATAGTGACAGATTATGATGTTATATATTGCTGTTTTATGGCATGGCATTTAATACACTTATTTAACATTAACAATAAAATATTGATAGTTCAGTTTTATTATTGGCAGATATAGCCTATAATTGCAAAAATATGTTTTATTTTTTATTTAACCCTTATTTATGCAGGTAATCTCATTGAGACACAGTGGCTCATTTTCAAGAGGGATCAAACAAAAGGCAATATTGAGTATAATTTTTTGATTAACTGTAATACCATTTTCTATCTAGCTAGCTTGGTTACATTTTTCAAAACAAATCTAATTGTAGTCTTGCAATTGGTGACTCTGCAAAATCCAGTCAGATCCCAGTCTTTACATATTATGACAGTCTTTAATGTTAGATGTGAGATGATAGTCTTTAGAAGTAAGATGGTGAGTAAGACTTTAGTCAATATAAAGTCTGTAAAGTCTTCTAGTGTATGGTAGGCATTAGTCAATGTCCCCACAGTGTTGCATGACAGGGGAGAACACCGGTGGAACTTTGATTTTGAATTTGTTTTGTAGTCCAGAAAAGTGTAAATGACCCTTGATCATTATTGAACCACAGTGGTGCATTTGGATCTAAATATTTTGGGAAGCTGTTTTTCTATGGGCCTTCGGCAGACTACTTATGGTTAAATGGTGATTTTTCAGTCCATAGTATGTTCAGCTGATATTTCCCTATCCATTTCTAATAGTGCCCATCTGAGACTTACCTATTTCTATTTTTAAGTTTTAAAAATAGCTAAAGCTTTCAGATTGCTTTACCTCATTGACAAGTAGGCTAGCTACCACAATTCTGTTACAATTGATCTCCATTTTTAAAATGATCTTGCCTAACCTGTGGCTGCTGTGGCTCGCGTGGTAGAGCGGTCGCCTACCAATTGGAAGGTTGGTGGTCCGATCCCTGACCCTGCAGTTCCAGTGTCGAAGTGTCCTTGGGCAAGACACTGAACCCTGAATTGCTCCCGATGTGTGAATGTTTATCTGATAAACAGGCGGCACGTTGTATGGCAGCCTCGGCCACAGTATGTGAATGTGCGTGAAAGGTGAATTGATCCTGTACTATGTTAAAGCACGTTGAGTAGTCGTTAAGACTAGAAAAGTGCTATATAAATACAATACATTTACATCTTGTGTCCAGAAATTAAACCTAAAAAAAAAAAAATTCATAGATTCTGGATTTTTCAACAAGGGCAAAGAAGTATTTATAAACTAGGTATTTAAACTTTTTTGTCGAAAAACCAGACATACATTATTATTCCGAGCAGAGTGTATTTATATGTCCTAAAACATGTCTGGAAGGGATCATTAAAATGTCTTTTGCTGCGCCATTTCCTGCCCTGGTAAATATCATTGCTATTTAATATAATCACTATTTTGCAACCTGTCTTTTTATGTAAATGTTTCTAGTCATCATTATCTTTCTCCCCAAAATGTTAATATTATTGCAAAGTAGTTGCATGTGAACATAATTGGTAGTAGACCAAGTTCTCTTTGTTTTCTGATTCATTTGAATGGCCACACAGATAATCAGAATTAGGTTTTACTTCAACCTAAGCAAACTGATACTGGTGATGGCTGGAATAATGCTTTAACTTTTAACTTTCACTTTGTTTTTAGTTTAAATGTTTAACATGACAAAGAGAAACATTTTCTTATTTTGCTTAACAGGTGAAAATGTGGTGGACTCACAATGTAGCCAAATATATAGATACATATATACATCATTTCATATTTGGACACACCACATATGTAGCCTGATGCAAAGTCACTGGAGTGAAACTTAGTGGACGACCATACACATTCTCAATGCATGCAAACCTCTGCAATACCAAGTCTGTCTGGTGGAACAGCTTACTATGGATACTAATATTAATGTACAGAAATACCGGTATGCGGCTACTGAACCAAAGCCATATCTGAGTGTCTGGTACGGAAATGCAAATAAAGAGCTAGAGGGGATGGAAAACATAATTTGTGATTTTCTATATTTGAAAGTTGAAGCAAACTGTACAGAGTGGATAATCTGGAAATTATTTCTATGATGTCTCTGGATAAACACAAGTCTAATCAACAGCTCAACTGTCCTCGTCTGTTATTGTGATGAAAAGGAAATTAATTCAATTAAAAGGCATGTATTAGCCTCCACTAATGAATGTATATGCTGTGTAATTGTTCAGTAAGGATAAATGGAACAGGTCTCATTTTCATTAATTAGCAAGAGCAATGTAATGTGGAAACAGTTTATAAAGTCAGTAGCTTATAATTATTTAACAGTCTCATATCCAGAAGATGGAAAGATCTCAGAAAGCATCTGTCCTCATAACATGGACATAAGGTACCTAATACCACATTTGTATCTGACCAATACAGCCATTGTTCCTGATCTGATATTGCTGTCAGTTGGATGATGAACCAAGTAAGGCTTAACAAAAAAAAAGATATATGAATGAAGTGTCTTATTCTTCTTTTAAAATATGCACATCATGAAGGCTGATATTTTAACTATTCCTGGATCAATGCAGCCCTTATCTAGTCTATGATGGATTAGATTGTTATTGTTTGGCTAAGACACAGTCTTTTAAAAAAAGTTAAGATAGATAAGATACATCCTTTATTGTCTTCCAAGAGGAAATTAGTTTTTACAGCCCACAGTTTACATGGCAATATTAAAGAGCAGTAATACAAGACAATGACAGTTCACAACACACTGACATGTATGCTCTACATAGTAGAGCCCGACCGATATATCGGCAGGCCGATATTAGGCATTTTCCAAACTATCTGTATCGGCATTTATAATGGCTGATAAATTAATATTTAAAAAATAAAATAAAAACGGACGAAACACCCTTCAACCATGTTAGGAGTGTTGGCGTTGCATAGTTTGTCCACCAGAGGGCACTCTACAACATCCCTGTTGGCAACACTCTTGTTTAACCCTTTAAGTTTCATATCTTAAGTTTGTATTTTTATACATTTTATTTATCAGAACTTTAATATATTTCGATGTTCTTCTGTTCTGTTTTGACAATAAAACAAACAAGTTTATTTTTAAACTGCATTATCATATTATTTTAGTGAGGACTCATAAATAACTACAAATAACTAATGTTAGGGAAATCTGTTTATGCATTGTTACGCGTTTCTGGACTTTTGTTTTAAATATATATCGGCCAATATATCGGAATTTCGGATTTTTAAATCACCAAATATTTGTATCGATATCGGCCTTAAAAATCCTTTATTGGTCGGGCCCTACTACATAGCGGGATGTGAGAAAGGCTTCAAAAGACAGACAGCTGTGATAGGAAAGTTGAAATAAAGACCTGAAGTCCTGCCGAGCTTCTGATTCTGTTCCACAAGCTCATGTTTTAGAATTTTTGCATTAAGAGTTTGACCTTTATGAAAACTTAAAACATTACACGTTCGGTAGATACACCTGTACCTAATGCCCTGCAATAAATCATTTGTAAAGGTGTTAATTCAATTATTTGATGTTGTAATTTGTGGGTATGGATGTAGTTGTACTGTTGAATTTCAAAACATATACTGTAGACCAAATATTGTTGGCCTAAACTGATTTTTGCGTTCTTTGTGCTCAAGTGGCACAGTATAATGCAGATCCATATGTAGCCAAAGAAGGGGCACAAGGCATGGATGGGTTGATTCATCCTGCCAAATACAGAGAAGGGACTCTAAAGGAAGGGAAAAGACAAGATGAATCACTTGACGAGGGGAAAAGACTATTTGACTAGGCACTGTTTCTCTGCTGAGATCTGGCTCTGAGCGCTTATATTTTCTGTTTTACATTAATCCCTGCTTGGCAGACACCTTTGTGGGGCAAGCCTATTTGTTAGCATCTCCAAAAACAGCACTGGCACTCCTTACATTGATACTCACAAAGGCTTGCACTGAAAGGCATGAATGTAACAGTGAAAATAAAGAGAGAGAGAAAGAGAGCAAGAGAGAGAAAGAGAAAGAGAGAATCAGCAAAAGAGGGAGAGAGAATCAAAGCCAAGGAGAAAGAAAAAAAGCCATAGAATGAAAAATAACTCCAAAACCAACACATCGAGAGGCTTGGCAATCACAGCCATGGTTTTGCAGGCATCACAGACAACAGATTCGCAAACAACTCTCTGGTCTGGAATAGTGTCAGCCCATGATTGATTCCCCCAAGCCAACTGATAAGTTTTCTGGGGTAGGCAATCTGTGAAAAAACGAATCAGTTGAGGTAAAAAAACAAAAACAATGTTTGAACCTGATGCATGGCAGCCAATATTTTGACTAGTAACATTTGCTCAGGGGTCAGTCACCTTGGAAAGGCAATCTGTGGGGACCAATAGTGCTGACTATGCTGTACAGTAACTGCACTTACCTCAGGGATCTTTGGGATTCCCAATAAGTGAGCACTGACAGATATTCTTTGTTTGCATGTGTTACAATGCCTATTTTAGAATATCACTGTCATGGCACAGAGGCAAAAATGTTTCTAAAAATGTATTATTTACTTGTTTGTTGATTTCACGACCAAGTCATTATTAGTATTAGATTCCCCAGCAAGGACTACCACCATGCCTCATAACAAATGCTGTTATATTCACATGCTAAATTGAATTCCCAACATTTTCTATGATTCAGCCTGCCTCGTATGACTTCATCACTAAAACCAGAAGCTGTAACCTACTTTATCCGGTTCTGCATGTGAAATGTCTTGTTTATTTCACATGCAGCCCTGACCAGTCAAAGACCTACTGGTCGAGACTATTTATGTGACAGTGTGGGTTGGTTTGTGGTCCGATAATCCATTCCTAGCAATAGTCATCATCACCTCTTATAAAGCAGCCAATATATGTCGGGTGCCAGATGTAAAATACAGGCATTCAATCGCCTGTGCTCCAACAGGAACGAAATTAGGACCAGAGTAATGGGCAGGAGCAAGAAGTACTTCCATTTCTTTATTTATCACTCTAAACCCAGCTGCAAAGAGATATATCGCTCAGATTTCCAAACACAGACGCCATTCAGCTCCAGGCAATAGCAACAGTGACAATCACACATGAAGAGATTTGGATATCACCCTCTTCGAACAATCCAGACTGTCTCACAAACAAATACTGACAGTTAGGAGACAGAGAATGTTGGAAAGGGGATGTAAGGTGGTCTTGAGGGCTCATTACTTGGGTAGGGTGACAAGGTCAGGTGAAGAGTACGAGTGGAGAGAGACGTGGGGGAGTGGGGGTGGATGGGAGAATAAGTGAACTGTAAAGGGATAGAGGATGGACGAGGGGATAGAGTGGGGCCACCAACACTGATTTATTCAGAAGCTCATTAGCGAAGACAGGCCGGGGCACAAGGCAAAAGGGAGTTCACCCTCATTGGAGCTCATTACACACTGGCAGGAAACTGACCCAGCCTGGGCCCAGGTGGCACTCATCAGAGTAACATTGACTACCTTTATTCAGACAGAACCAGACTTGGCTTCAGTCCACGTGGTCTGTGGGAAGTCTCTCTCTCTCTCTCTCTCTCTCTCTCTCTCTCTCTCTCTCTCTCTCTCTCTCTCTGATTATCCCTCACTCATATCTCTGTGGGTTGACTACATTCAGTGTAACACTATGATCTTCCTATGTAAACATCACACAGGATGAACTTAAACACATGAAGCAGTGCTGGCACAGCTGCTGGCATGAGGTCCTACATCATGTGGAGGAACTGCACAGTATGAATAAATTACCTTTTACCAAAGGAAGCACTAGGGTATGGCTTGAAGGGAGATACTTAAAAAAAAAAAAAAAAAAGAGAAAGATTTTAAGTGCATTGTGGTTGTTTTTGGCAGAAATATAGCTGCAGTTCAGGAAACTGGTAGAGACAGCCCATGGGCCTTTTGTCCCAGAATTCATGTGTGAGTGATCACCGCATCCATAGCGACACACTGTGTACCTGAACAATAGCATTGGCTGGGTGGCTAAAAGGGAGCCAATTACGATGGGGTTGGGGTATCTTGCTGATGGGAGGCGAGCCAATTAAGCTGACAGAGCTGAGAGTGCTGTGTATGGAGAGAAACTGGCAGGGCGTGCTAGCCTCGGGAGCTACACAGAACCGATGGGGGGCTTGCGCTCACTTTAGCCCACTCACAAGCCCTGCTGGGGTGTGAAATGACATCACACTGCTTCAAAAGAGGACCCCTTTAGCGCTAGGGGAAAAAAACAAAAAACAGTTGTGGTGCAGTTGTGAGTTCAGCTTCACTCTCTCAGCTTCATATCTGTTAGCTGTCTTTCAGATTGATTTAAGATCAGCCATGTGCCATTAATTAGTTGGAAATGGAATCCTGTTTAACAAAAGCACCTTGTCGCTTCCCCCTCATCTTACCAGCAGAGATATATGAGATGTTTTCAGGGATGTCTCACCTATTATTCTTCTGTTTTTTTTTTCCTTTCCCAATGACATGATAAGACTCCAGTGAAATAGAAAAATGCTCATTAAACTATCATCAATTGAAAATAGATCACACCTTAAAGAGATGGCTAGAAAGAAGTGGGAGTGAGACTGATGTTGAGCAAGGGAGATGGAAGTGACTGTGAGAGGGAGGTGAGACAGCGGGAATTGTGTTTGTAGATATTTTAGGAAGTTGCCATGGTAGAGCTGAGTAATAACCAAGACTAAATTACCAGTCGTTTAGGCACTGGTCATAAAACATGAAGCTGGACTTACTGTTCAGTTTCTGCCATACATCATTTAATTGATTACAACCCCTAAACGCATGTATAAGGGATTAACAATGACGCACATGAGCTTGGCCAGGATTTCTGCTTCATCTTGTATCTAATCCTTCAAGGGTTTGTCAACAGGAAATCTCTAATCAATCCCTAGCGTTCATTTTCTATTCCCGTTTTCAGGCTGTCCCCAGTTTCTAACCTTAATGTTAGATTAAATGATGAGTTAGAGCACATAGCATATGTAGAACATCTATGAAATGAACTGAGCAAGCTAAACTTGCAAGTTTGCAGCTCAAGGTCAGACAAATTGCTGACTGGTGACTGAAATTAATGACAAGTAATTTGCAGAGTCTGAAATCAAATCCCTTGGAAGCTTGGAGGGATATGTTTTGAATGAGAATTTATATGAAAGAATTTCCTTCGTCCATGAGGCAAAGGTGAACGGTAAAAATAAGTTAAGCCTGTTATTTTTTTTTTCCTTTCACACTGCCATTCCTTCTTCTTCTGTTTTGGATCATACTGTATTTTAACAAATGTTTATTGTGTGAAGCACTTTGTGACTCTATCTGCAAATACATTATTATTATTCCTCTAGTCTTTCTTCAGGTGCAGTAGATACCAGAAAAGCTGTGGATCAGTTTTGGCTAAATAATATGAGTTGGCTTTTCAGTATCAGAATGGCATCTAGCCATGTGTTGCCCCTACCTTCACTCTGGTAGCTTGTCTCCTCACACATCTGCACACCACTAAATAGCAAGATTTATGCCTATAATGGGAGTTCAGGCCTGAATAGTAGGTTGTACCCTGATCAAGACAATGGCGTTAGTAGAAAGGCTGTGAAATATGTTGCTTTTACTTTATGCCTCATAGCACGCTCCAAGACAAGGCCATAGACAAGGCCATAGACTTCACCTGGAATACAGGCATTACATTTCTCCAACCTAATGTTCCAAAGAGCAAAAAATAAAAAATAAACAGGAGTATGTTTGTTATTTAGCTTATGTGGTGATACACATGAACACAACATTTCTGTCTATTCCAGGCCGTAAATATTCATGTAACACAAACTCAGTGCTTTAGCTTATATCAACTGCATCGGACTTGGGTTGGTTTTTACATAAAAAATGGAAAGCCTGTGATGTTCGGGTCAGGCACGGTTACTGCTCTCTTGGACTCTTGTTGGGTTCAGAGCGAAATATGAGCGAAATATGAGGCCGGAACCACACTCTATTACTAAGCCCACTTGAGGACACAGCAAGGTGCTTTATTTTGTTTTTGTCTGGCTTACTGACTTGGCAAAGTTTGCGCTGCATCAACATCCCCAATGGAATGGCAAAGGGTAACAACTCTGCCACAACGTGTCATCCTTGCTGATGTGCCACGCATGAAATCGCCACATGACTGTATTACAGTAATAGTTGAATAGATATTTTGAAAGAAACATTGCTACTTCGAGCAAGCAGGATGTAATTTGTCCTGGGCTCTTGAAGCTGCATGATCAGTGTGAGGAATAGAGCGCTGCCAAAGCACTGGGTCGATCACGGTAACTAATCTGGGTTAGGAAGATATAGATTTGCGGTCCCATAATAAAGACATTCTTGAATAACTTGTCGAGTACTGTCGCTGAGGAAATGTGTTTGAGAAATTGATTAAGTGCTGCCCCTTTATAGTGATAATGCCAATTGGGTTAAATAGGGTAAAACAAAAGTACAGTGTGTGGATTTGTAAAGATGGGTGGTCAACCCTATAAAGCTCGGTGTGGAGGTAAAGCCTGTGTGAAGAAGAACCTCTAATAATGAAGGAAGGTTTCCTGAGCATGCATAAGCACACAGTTATGCCCTGCTCCACTTTCATACTGTGGTCTGCAACTGTGCATCCACAATCTTCTAGTGTTGGCTGCTGAGCAACTGCACTGCAACAGCTAAGAGTTAAGTGCCTTAATCCTGACCGCTACATATTACTGGTTCATTTTACAGCCAAGAGTTTTGTGTTCTGTTTTGGGGATTCAAATTAGCAATATTCCAACTCTGGTCACAATCAAACTTAACTGAAAAACTAACTTAACTATTTTTTTTGTTTTTTGTTTTTTGTCATATCCATCTTGGTCAGCCTTCTTTTATGAAGGATGAGTTATTCTTATTTTACCCTCAGGACATATCCACTTCAAAAAGCATACTTGTACCCCCAAGAGCTTAAAGCAAGTCAGGCCTCCAAACTGCCAACTATTGTTTCCAACACACCCTGAGCTGTCACCCACAATCTCATGTGCCATGGGACACATGCCATAGAGAGTTTGAGAGACAATGAACTGAGATCTGAATAACCCAGGCACTTCTTTATGCAAAATGAGATTTGAAATGCACTTTTGTTTGACCTTTAAAATAGAGAGGTCAGTTAAAAGTGCAAAATACTTTATTTCTAAGTTGTAACTCTAAAATAAAAATCATCTGTTTAATGTGTCTCTATGTTAAAGGGTAACTACTGTTTTTTTTCAACCTGGACCAGAGATGGGGACTCGAGTCTAAGACTCGGACTCGAGTCGCACTTAAGTCGCACAAACAGCTGACTTCAGACTTGACTCGGATTCGACCCAAAAGATTTCAGACTTGACTCGGACTCGAGCTCCGAGACTCGTCAACAACCTGTTTTCATGCAATTATTGCTTTTTAAATCAAAATGTATTCATGTATTTCTATTGTCTTTTATTGGCGCATATACGGGGAAACGTATGACGAGCTGCATGTCCCCTGCCCTTTGCCATAATGTGCAACGTAACGCATGCACCTATGTGCGCACACTCACATATCAAAAAATGCATTGCCGATGGCGACACCAAATCCTCCTGGAGTTGTGCCTTTTCTCATTAGTTTTGCTTTCAATAACTTGGTAGACAGTATCAGTAAGCTAACAGCTACATGCAAAGTGTGTGGCACCAAGATAAATGATGCCGGGTCAACACTTGGACTTCATCAGGCATCTCAAAACGCAACTAAATAGGTCAGTCACTCACACACTAATGTGAAAAGAGACATTACATTTAGCATATATCATCACAGGTAACAAGCTAACCATCGCAAAGTGTTGTGCTAATGCTGTGAACAGGCAAATGTATCTTATAGTTAGTGGTTGCTGAGGCTAAGAAATCCATGGCGCACAGGAGGCGGGACGTACGGATCCATCTCCCCAGGAACAAACGCTGTGTCGGGTGGGCAAACTCATGTGATGCGTAATTGATCCCGTGGATGATTTGTAGGCTATTAAGTGAACAAGTGAACAAGGTGTACCCGGTCCACCAAACACTGGGCTGTCTTGACTTTCTTAATTCTGCACATATTTCTGTTACTTTAGTCCTATTTACTATTTCATTATTTCATCCATGCGTGGCGCAGCGGATCCGTGCGCACTTGTCACCTGCCGTGGAGACGCTGGCCTCACTAACCTCTCCTCTTCTGAGTCGGGTCTCCCTCGTGCTGGACTCAGTTCCATTGAGCATACTAACACTTAGAAAATAAATGGCATTACATCAGTGAGTTCATACTGCTTATTGTGCGTAATTTGGACTGACACTGAGATGCATGTTGTTCTGTAACTGGTGTGGCGCTGCCACTTTTCGCTTGATTTCCACTTCGACATTACACATTTTTTTTGAGTGAAAGAGACGTTACATTTAGCATATATAATCACAGGTAACAAGCTAACCATCACAAAGTGTTGTGCTAATGCTGGGAACATGCAAATTGTATCTTTATAGTTGTATCCATATGATGTGACAGACTTAGGTTAATATTTCACCAGGTCCGAGGTCTAGAGCGATGTGTTAAGTAGACCCCATAAAGTTATCCTACAACTGATTTTAATACTGTACTCTATGGATGGTAGCTACAAGACATGCTTTGAATTCATAAGATTTAACAATACAGTGTTAGGGACAGATCAGATGGCCAGAGACTTGAGACTTGACTTGGACTTGTGGCAAAAGACTTGAGACTTGACTTGAACTTGCCCCTCAAAGACTTGAGACTTGACTTGGACTCGAGCTCAAAGACTTGAGACTTGACTTGGACTTGCAAAAAATGACTTGTGAACATCTCTGACCTGGACCCTATTATCCTATTTTTGTATCTAAGTGACTGATGGAAACGACAATCTTTGACATTGGTCCGGTGTTAAGCAAGAACACTGCAGTCTGCAGCGGCGAAACAAGCTACAATGCAAGTTAATAGGGCAATTGTCCAGCTTGTATTTACCTTCACAAAAGTGCTCGTTTTGCCACTGACAGGCTCAGATTAATATTCTAATGACAACATTTTCTGGCAGTGTCTGTCAATGTTTCGCCGCTGCCGACTGCAGCGATCTTACTTTATACTGGACCAATTTCAAAGATTGTTGTTCACATCAGTTACTTAGACAGAAAAAAACATAGGAAAATAGGGTCCAGGTTGAAACAAACGGTAGTTACCCTTTAAAGTAGAGATACAATGAGAAATGCCATCATAGAACCATTATACAGCAGACAATTATACGATTGAAGTGATGTTGTAAAGACGATGGAGAAATGTCCTCCCATTTTTGAGGAGAATTTTTAAATTGTGGAAACTCAGATAAGAAATCAAGGTGCTTTCCGTTTTTGAGGATGACTATAACTTGGGAGAAGAGAGTAGTTTTATCAGAAAATAGAATAACTTTCAGTCCATGAGTGCTGCTGGACTCCCAGTCAACGATTGTGCTAAACGTAATCTTTCTTTCCCCCCAGGACATTGCTTTTCAACCAGTTTGCTTCAGCATTTTACACACCAACTTAATTTTTGCAATATGTGATAAAGGAAATATTAAGTCCAGTAGACCTGACAACACAAGCGGTCATCATGCATTATACACCATGCACACAATGTCTCTTTTATAAAGAGACAAACTGTGCAATGTGCTCACTTTGTAGTTTTCTCAGCACAGTTGTCTTTGTTCCTCCTGTTTGCCCTCCTTAAAATAATATGACTGGCACATATCTGCACAGGGGATAGTTGCCTGAAAAGGCAAAAAATACTGCAGTAAGTGCCATTCATCTTAATTACTTTTAAGCTCACTGATGTTAAATCATCTAAAAATCAATCAAGTAGTCATGTGGGTGCTAGCCCACGTCAGTTATTACTGATTGCTGTTGCCAGGATGGAACCTAAGTTACCTCAACTAGTTGCTGGAAATTTGCACAACATCAAGCTATTGCTATTTCTTTCTTTTTACTCTATTCTTTGGAAGAGTTTGGGGGTGTGGATGATCAATGGGGTGCCCTAGTGGGACTTGTGTCTCCATGGATCTGGTCTGTGCTTGCCAAGGCCTGTCAACCCAGTCCCATTGTAATCTTATAGTAGTGTTGGCTGGAATAATTTCTTAGAAAGCATGCTACAATAAAATGAAGAAAAAAAAAGAAGAAATAAAATCAACCGCTTTTAGGCTCTGATACTGCTTAACTTTTGGAAACAGTGAGAAGAAAAAGAATAGAGGTTCTTAAAGGTGCAGTAGGTAGGATTGCAAAGATCCAGGACTTAGCCAAAAAATTTGAACATTGACAACTTCTAAGCCCCTCCCCCCACAAGGGACAATGAATGTGTGTGCATGAGCAGTGATTGACACGCAGTTAGACACCCCCCCTGGCCCTGATTGGTGCATCTGAACAGGGAGCTGTGGATTTTTGCAAATCACACTACAGGCTGTAGGTGGTGCCAGAGGAGCCGGATTTTTTTTTTTAAATTACCTGTTTCATGTAGTTCTACTCGAACACAGGGTCAGTTTAAGCAAATATGACAGAAAGTTAGATTTATAAGTCTTACCTACTGCACCTTTAATGGAATAAATATTGAAACAAGTTTATACTTATTGTCAAAGCAATGCACATGTTTGTCTATATGGTGTATATAATCTATTTAGGGCTGCAGCTATCGATTATTTTAGTAATCGAGTATTCTACCGATTAATCGAGTAATCGGATAAGAAATAATAAGAAATACTTAGTAAACAGTTATAGTAAATATTTATCATAGCTGTTTACTAAAAAAAAAGGAAACCTGTCTTTTGTATATACACTTTTGTATATCCTTTTTTAGAAAAAGCAACCTAGCACTACAGGCTGTAGGTGGTGCCAGAGGAGCCAGATTTTTTTTTAAATTACATGCTTCATGTAGTTCTACTCGAACATAGGGGCAGTTTCAGCAAATATGACAGAAAGTTAGATTTATAAGTCTTACCTACTGCACCTTTAAGTCAAAAGAAAAATCATGATGAGAAAAAAATAAGTTTTCACAAACTTACCCCTGCACCCTTTGCTCTCACACTGCTGAGCATGTAATATGGTGGATCAGGCTGCACATTTATACTTCCCTCAATTGCAGCGCGGCTGAACAAGATTAAATTGAAAGTTAATAAGACATGATTCAGTGTGCAGCCATTATATTTACACCTATTCATTGTCAAGTCAATTTGGTATCTGCAGTTTGTGTGGCAATTTCTGTCTTACATCCATCACTGGCTCATCCCAATCCTAGGCAACCATCGAGGGACAGTTCTAATTCGCTGGTCTAATTAAAAGATAATGCATGTCAGCATTCACAGATGTCAATGGAGTTCATGTGCACACCTTAATCACAACATGACTGCTTTGATGCAGTGGGAGACATTGACAGAGCTATTTGTAGTTCATTCTCTGCTTGCTACACATTAAGGATCTAAAACATTTTGCCTGCTCTGATGAATAGTAAGGCAACATGTCAAGGACAACAAAATGGACTCCACTCACTTGGCTGATTGGTGTTACATTTAAAACAGCAGAAAAAAAGACAGAACGGTGCTGGTAACAGTTAGCAATAGAGCGGTAAACAACATCAACCTTTTTATTGTACTAAAGGTTATACAACAGCACCTTTACCATGGCAACTATTAGTCTACAAAGACTGATGTAGAGAAGTTTGTGCTGACTTAGTTCTCTAAACAGTGAATTAACTTTATTCAGCTGCCTGCCTCCCACATATTTGCTCTGCTTATCTAAGCTACCAATCATAATGGCCGACTTCAAAAAAAGGAAAAAAAATTCAAATTTAAATTTGACTCTTCAATCCGTGGCAACAAGAGTAAATAAATAGTGTTATTTGCACAAACCTTTACTTCACACAGATGAACAGCAGGACGAGGTTTATGCCACCTCCATCTGCTTTTTTTTCCATCAGTATTGCAATGTGCTTGACCTCATTTTGATGATGACCAAGAGAGGTGACCATTAGCCTGAGGCTGCCTCTTAGATTTGTATTGTGTTGCATGAACTTTGCCCGACAACAGAAAATTGCTTGGAAATGTCACCTATTCCGTGGCACCATGTCTCGGACAGAAACATTTGACAAAGGCTGTGTGCCATTTCAGGCATGTCACGGACATCAGACCTTACCTGCAGCAATAGGCGCTGTTTCTCCAGGCAGGTGTTTTTTCTTTTTTTTTTTTTTTTTTTTTTGATAACTCGGTCATTCAGCCAGCATAAGGTGAGCTGGTTTTCCACATGCTTCGGGTCAAATGGAAGGGACACACACACTCCATATTGGTTTGAGAAAAGGACATGGCAGCACATTATAAACATTATACTGACAGGACACAGGCAGACCTCAATTCAAATGACCTTCAAGTATTATCAGTAAAGATTTATGATAAATGATTAATCAGTAAAACATTTTGATTATTGATTATAAAGTTAGATATGATATTTGTGTAAAAGTATCCACAAAGTCTTCTAATACCATCTGCCAACATAACAAAACTATGAAGTTCATTAAAAAAACTAAACTATTTGGTCTCACTTGCAGATATTTTAAATGGCTGTGTTTTTGCTCTCATCATAGTTTTGAGAAAGTGTATGCCATACAGTATTAAAGCAGGGAAACATACAGCATCAGTCTGTAAAGGCTTTTAAAACACATTCACCTTCACATGCAGACCCATAACCTGGATTGAATACAATATTTAATGTATTATTTTTTGTATTTCAATAACAATGATCTGCTGCTTGTATATGCAGGTCTTATTTAATACACTGAAAACTGAATCACAATTAAGGGACTGATTATTATCCTGCCAATGATGTATATTACTTTTGAAAATCACTCCTACTGCAAAATGGAGAACATTTTTACCTTGATGCGGATGTCATCGAAGCTTTTCATCTTCATTTTAAGTATTCCACTGAGCCTTAAGTGCCACTGCATAGTGAAACTTTATGAGTTAAGAGTTTAATTTCAAGCTTATAGTTTACTTTGTTATTCAGCATGTCTTATTTATTTGAAAGGGGAAATTAAACTATGAAATAAGAAAGTTCAGAGGCAAAACAATTTTCTTCTACCAACAATATTTATATATAGGAGCCATTTTGAAAGCTGCATTATGATGTAATCCTTTGTGCTGGTGATCTCAAGACCTCGATGGTCACTCCCTTTGAAATTAGCTGCTGGAATGAATCTTGCACTCATTAATGAACAGTCTTATCACGAGCCAGCAGATCAAGATTAATGAGTTGTAATAATGATGCATACCTGTGAAGTGACATTTACTTCAAGGATATTTAATCAAGCTTCTTCCTTCTCTGTTCTCAGCAAGATTCATAATTGGGACGTAGATTGTCAGGGATTGTTCCTCATGAAATACATCATGTGTCTTATGAAAGCAATCATATAAGCTAATAACAGTATGCCAGCAGTAAATATAAATGTGATTTGCATTAATCTCCATTAATTTACTGGGTAAATGATAAGGGGGTTTATATCAGATATAATTATCACCCAAATGCCATTGTGTATTGTATTCAGTTAATGTGATATAAAACTGAAATGAAATGAAATATTGTTATGCTCTTATAATTAATAACCTCACAATATTATATATAAATACATATCATGAGTTAAAAAAAGGTCAAAAAACAAATACCATAACAGCTGTGGAACATTACCCGAGCACAACTGAAAGACAGTTAACAGTGTATATAGAAGTATATATAATTGTTGGGGGGCTGTGAATCTTCATTGGTCTCATGATTCAATTACGATTATGCTGTCAACAATTCGATATCCCAATGCATCGCAATGTGTCACCTATCATTATTATATATTATTGCAAATGGTTTTCATCAACAAATTCAAGCAGTCAGATATATATGAACTCCCCTTTTTATTGTATCTGCTCTTAAAAAAGACACTTCCTGAATGTAGCACAGTCTGAACACAGCAGACATAATATATTTTTAAATGAAAATGAGAATAAAGGTGCAAAAGTGATAATTATCTTATATATTGCATATATATATATTGCAATTGCAGTGTCAGTGAAAATATTGCTCGGTGGTGTTTTAAGCTCCCAACGTTCCTTCCAGGCAGCGCTGCAACCGTTGACTTCAAGTCACCTCACCCTAAACCTAACCATAACCATAACCATTGCATAATTGACTTCCAGGCAGCGCTGCAACCGGTGACTTCAAGGCACCTAACCCTAACCATAACCATAACCATTGCCTAATCCTAGTGCCTTCCAGGCAGTGCTGCCTGGAAGGAGACTTTGGGGGCTTAACACACTGATACACTTCCCCTAGCATGCATGAAGCAGTTTTTGCCTCAAGCTTCAGTACAAGACAAGATTGTTCTCTGCTGATAATCAAAGGTTGCTTAAGTCTGCTTTTCATGGTTTGATACATGACTAATCCAGTTTTCAGTAGCGTGTGTGTCTCACACAGTTTTTTTACCGAGAGCCATGGCCATACATCTGTCATTTTGTCACACTACAGCTGATAGAGTGCAGTATCAACCTTGGTTAATTAAGGTATCTCTCCTGGACGAAAATATTCTAAATTAGATTTTTTTTTCCAAGTTGTTTGTAGGAGATTTATTCTATGTTACATGATTCCTACAAAGACAGGCTGCAGTCTACAACCACAACCTGAAGGACATCAACACCTGTAAATATCTCCTATCATACATGACGGCACGACATATCATCCTTTTTTAATTTGCAGGGACCGGTATAGCTCATAGTGTAACGTTAGCATAATTATCGTTTCTCATGGACCTGTCGTTACCATTTCCCACAGTCAGTGACTATAGCATGTTTTGCTCTGAGTACAGAGTTATATTTGAGATGAACTTCTATCTGAGGAACAAACAGTTGTAAATATTAGCTTTAACGTACTGTAATGAATAAATGGTTATACTGCTACACACTATACTTTTAGCTATACAGCTAAAAGTATAGTTGAAATAGATTGGTAAAGAGTAATAGATAAATTGTGGGGCTGCTAAACAAGTACCATGGTCTCTGCCGTGATGTGTTGGGCTATACCATACTTTTAGCTGTATAGCTAAAATAGATTACTTTATTGAAACGATCAGGGACATTCATTATCTGTTTTTACATTTTATATTTATGTTTTTGTAAGTGCTGTTTATTATTTGTGGATGGTATTTAACAGACTCTAAGTTACTTGTAAATGTCTATGATTCTATTATTCTTTTGGTGCCAGACACTACTATGGGAGTTTTAAACTTTCCGAATAAGTTGATGAGTTTGTAAACTTGGAGCGTTTTCCCCATGGTTTCTTATCACACAGAGAAAAAATTCAAGCAAGCCAAAATGCATCACTACAAACCACGTGATATTGTTCACTCTGCCTATTGGTCAGATGTGCCAAACATTGCTATGCTATTTAACATGGAGCCACAGCAGAGTTGGCATTTGCAAATAACTGTGGTAATTATTAGGGCGATATACAAGGAAAACAATACCAGCAGAACGCTGAATGCACTTTTGACTACTAATACTGCTTCACACTTTTGCAGAGAAGACGTGCTACCTTCAGACTGCTACAGTTTGTGTGATCTGCTGCATCCCAGAATGCAAAGCGCAGCCTTTTAGCTCAAACTTGTGGAGTACACCAGAGGCCTGTACTACGAAGCAGGATCAACATGCCCTAGACTTATTTCAGTTTCCCGGCTTCACCAAACCTCCTGCGGTCCCGCATAAGCTGTAAGATGACGATGGTTAACGACTAGTTCAATCAACCCAGGGTTTCCCAATCCAACGACTAGCTCATTCACATAAAAGGGGCAGTGTTTGCACTCTTTGACCCATTACAAACAAGGACAAGTCTACCAAAGCCGCATATTTTACACAAGAAGAGTAAACGATAATCCTACAGAAATATGAAGAACACAGACATGTGATACAAGCAATACACTCGCTGCTTCCTAACCCAGGAAGGAAAGTTGCCAAAAAATTGCAGACGCTGTAAATGCATAAATTACAAGGCTTATCAATATCACTGCCCCATCAGTCAGGCACAAGATCTGACCATAATTACACTTGTGCATTCCATAAACTTTCGTTGCTGTAGCCTATTCTTTAAGTTGCAACCCTGGCAGTTAAGCGATCGTGGGAGGCACCGAGCTCCACCGGATCTTCTAAGAACGGTGACGCCGTTATCAATTGGGTATTGATTGGTCAGTAGGCGATGCTTTTGTACCGGTTGATCTCTAATCTCCAACATAACCTGCCGAGCAGGTTAGGTGTTCAGCATAAATTACCATGACGATTTAACCCAGTAACAAGTGATCCACCGTTGTGATACACAAAACCCTGGGTTGAACATGAAGTTCCCTCGGTAACCCCATATCTTGCTTCGTAGTATAGGCCTCTGGTAATTAGGTCAGATCAAGGTCAGATCATGTTCCCACCACAGCCGAGACCACCTGCTCTAAATGGTAGTTGTTTTGGTCCGCACCCGAGTGCAATTATTGTGTTCACACCTGGCCAAATGAATCACACCAGGGGGAAAAGGTGGTCATGAGTCCGATCAAACCAGAGTAAAAAGCCTCCTCTTTTGTATACTGTAGGCCAGGAGGAATTAACTGATGAGGGTGCTAATAACATCAATAATAACAGGGGTTTAAGTGGGATCTGGCAGGTGGGGGGACCCTAAGATCTGGGGAGGGGGGGTTCCATTCTCAAATTTAACACTTCAAAGTTTCTTTCTACTTTAAAGTCTATATCCACTACACAGCACTAGTTCACCTGTGGGAAACACTGATGTGTGAAAATGCCAATTTGATTAATTTACTTATCAATTAAAGGTGTCGTTCCAGCCCACTTTAACCCCAGAATAATAGATGTGTTAAGGGACATACAGAGATAACTGACAGATCACACCCACATGTTTTACATAAATGGGTACCAATGGATCTGATATCTAGTAGCACTGGTAACCACAAAGGAGGTGAGCTTGTGCGATATATAAGAGGAGATAGCGTGATTTAACCACATTCATCAGATTGGTCTTCATATGGAACACAAACAACAGACACAGAGTAAGATAGACACCTACACCCTCAGTTCTAAGACTCATTTGGGACTCATTTAGAGTTTCAGGGACGCATTTACAACGTAACAATGTATTTGATCACCAACATTTACGGCAAAACAAGATATGTAATAAGTTTGACTTTTATATTTTATGTTGTGCTTAGGATTCTGCAGATTACACACAAACAAAATTAAAACAGGTTCATATGTCAACATTTTCCAACACCTTGCATAGTTGGCATAACAGTGTGAACAAAACTTTTTAACTATGACATTATTTCAAAAAGTGGGCATTATAGTATAGTTTCATAGGATAAAGTGTAAATGCCCTTGTAGCTATACAGTAATTCTCACCCTTCCCCTTCAGTCCATACTTAATTAAAATTGCACAGCAATTACCCTTTTGTTCTCAGCGTGCTACTATATTTGTATTTGCTGTCCAATTATTATAAGAATTATATTCCTAGTACATCATTAACTTGGTTATAATCTTTATGCCTGAAAAGGATTTCCCAACAGATTTTCACTGCATACTGTAGAAGTGGAAGTAAAGGGAAAATGCATATCACTTCTATCAATCAGTACAGACTGAAGTTTTGGGCACAGTTGGTAAATAAAAAAAAAAAAGCTTTTGACTGTGAGAAATGTATAACACCCCATGACCAGGTAAAATATTAAAAGAAATATCACTAGTTAATAGTGTTTTAGGCTGTGAAAGTCTCTTTGTGGACGCACTAGAGCATGACTGTCAAGCAGCTTGACGGTTCAGCATGAATGATACGAACATCTTGCTCAGAGGACTGATGGAAATGACTGTCTTCAAAGAGAGCCAGACATTTTACAAAACAAATGTACACAAATGAACCTCTTCAAATTACTTATATGTTTCAGCGCTGACTGTTTTGCATTGTCTGAAAATACATTTGGATCCATTCCAAGGTAATTAGTTTATTTGGATGACGGTCTTTGGAGGGACTTTCTTTGGGATTGCCTATGAAAATCTTTAACTTCAATTGTGTTTTATGAATACCACATGCACTTCAGGGAGACCACCTGCACAAAAATAAATCTCTCCATTGGCATTTTCTATTTAGAGATCTTATCTCACACAGGATACCAATTTCTTTTTACTTTCTGTCCATACACTGTACCATCTTGCTCCAAAATTACTTTGATACATTTGTTGCTGACTGTTCAGTATTGAAGATAAGTATTAAGAAACAGGCAACATACAGTACAACATGCAAAGCACCTTACAGCATAAATCCACTCCAGAACTATACACCTGCAAAAATACATTTGTTAAACTTAATATGTTTGTGTGTATTACATAAGTTTTAATTCACTGGTCATTTTTGAGACTTTATTTGGAGTTGAGTTGTGTTTTATTTAAAGATGTTTCTGTAATTTTATCTGTATTGCTGTCTCCAGGGCTTTAAATTAACACCCGCCAAATGCAGGTAAAAATTACCTTTGGCGGGTGACATTGTAAAGTTGCTAGCCAATTTGGCTGCAATGAATGAAGCAAATAACACTGCGTCTATTTGAATCGGCCGGCTGCAGAAACGATGCAAAATTTGCACAATTTTGTGTGGGTGTTTGCTTGGAAACATAATCTTTATCTGGCAACACCATGTTGTGACGTGTCATACAACCATTCGCTACGTGTGTGGTATCGATTACGAGCTACGGTTAAACGGAGAAGATGAACGGAACGGCGCGAAACAAGACAAACCAGAGGAGCATAAATTAATGGTAGAGTTAGTTAGGAAAAAAACAACATGGAAGTGGAGATCTTTTTCAGGAGTTAAGAAGAGCAAAAAAGAAAGGCTGCAGACACAGGGGACAATGAAGAGTTTGTACGCAAAGAGCGAGCAGCAGGAACTGAGCGTATCCAGAGTTACAGACTCAGAAGATGAGATTTTATAACGTTACATGATCTTTATCTTCCGTTCACCTTTAAGGTATTGTTATAACATGAAGATTTTGAAAGTAACATTTTAATATGTAGTAGTATATCTGCCATCAACCCAAATAAAACCAATGTAAAGAAACATGAATGTTTAAATGATCATAATCTGGTTTATTTTCCCAGGATAAAAATTGGCTTGAGGAAAATCTGATTGGCTGGTAACTTTGAAAATCTACTAGCCATGTTGGCTGGTGATCAAAAAAAGTTAATTTAAAGCCTTGGCTGTCTCATCCACTGCATGTGTAATCAAACTTGACTCTGAGTTTCTGTACATTGGGAGGTAAAATTCTCTGTCAATCAACCAGAAGGCAATAGCCTCTGGCAGTTTGATCTTAGGGCTGTACTGGATTTAATAATCATATTTTATACTTTACATTTGATAATCTGATAAATACCTCTACCACTCCAAGGACTAACAAGACCTAATTTTAAATGCAAGGTTGGGAGAGCAGAGTTCTCCAACCAAACTAGGTCCCCAATAATGATTGTACCTGCTTATGCAACAGCCCACATGAGTCAGATCCTCATCTATTGAACCAGAGGAGAGAACACAGCTTTTCTAAACAGGAGCTCTAAGCATTTTAGATGTGTTCCACTCTGGTTTCCCATCTCTATACTGTGGGAGTTTAATCTCATTCCTACTGACATATCCCCAGGCATGCTTTTTCAGAAAAAAATAAAATAAAATAAGGAAACAAAAAAATTAGGACAGATTGAAGATTTTTTTTTCTCATTCAAAAGCACTTGGTATTTGGGTATATCTCTCTCCATCTCTGTCTGTCAGTCTCTCACGCCGTCTCTCAGTCCATTTTTACAGAGATTATTTTATCTTATTTGCTGTGGTTCTGGCCGTTCTTGCCATAGGGCTGAGGGGGCTTTTATGGACTAATCCCATATAAAGCCAGTAATAACCTGTCAGTTCATCCCCAGCCAACCCTCTAACCCCCACTGCTCCTCCCCATCCAAGTCCCGCTAACCATCCACGAAGATCCCAGAATACGGAAGAAAGGCAGGGAGCCAAAAGAGAGAGCTGTGTGGGGGTAATGCCAGGCTTGAGGCACAGGGCCAGAGATCCTTACTGAACCGTGAACCTTTTTTTTTCTTTTTTATAGGAAATGGACAGATATCTTTCCACAATAAACTGTGACGGCAGAGAGCAGGTCTTCAAACGAGGATTCTGTCTGATGTTCGTTTTCAGCCTACAGTCTGGTGAGATAAGAACTCATGGGAGAAAGAAAAGGCCGGGGCAGAGTGGTAAGGCCTACAAAACACAACCTATTTTGCGATTTAGAGAGTTTTCCACTTTATCAGATTCAGCCGATGTCTTGACTGATCTCAACAACAAACATTTACTTTTGTATCATGAATAATAAACCAACAACATATGCTTCAGTTACATCTGACACCAGTGATTTACTATTCGTTTTTTTAATATCACCCTTTCCCATTGAGAATTCAGTATTTTATTTCTGCAACAATTTCAGCTGACAAAAATGCTTTGAAAGGCAATCATTTAAGCATCAACAAAGACGTCCATAATGATGAGAATGTCTTTGATCTCTCTCAAAATGACAGATTAGATATTAATCCGGGTTGTTTTATGAAAATGCCATTCATATGTCCGTCCAAAATGATGATATTGTCTGAGCTGACTGAAAATAAGAAAAATGAGCTGTGAAAAGTCAAATGTATAGCACTATTAGTTCAAAGGATTACCAAGTGGATTAGCATTTGCTTCACATTTCTTGTATATTTTTCGAATAGGCTTAACTGTCAGGATTATGTTTTCATTTGAACCTTATTCTGTCAGAAAAACAAAACAAATCAATAAAGCTTGTGTGCCCATCCCAGGCTGTTGTGCAGTTCTGCCTCAATGGCAGCCTACTACTGTGCATGCAGGCTTTCATCTCATCCCTGCCTTGTTTTTTCTGCCATACCTTCCCTGTGGGTTATTTTTAACCTCCCCTGCCTTGGTCTCATTTGGGCCAGATGAAGTCTGCCCTGAAGCATGTGTTTGGGGCGAAGCTGCACTCCTGGTTAGCCTCTCTCACTAGTGGAATGAGGCCTGTCAGAAGGCATCAGGATGACTCATTTCAGGAGGATGTGCTAACACATCATTGCCCCAGACTTTTCTGCGAGGGTTGATCGTCCATGAACAATGCAGTTCCCGTCGCAAGCTCACACTTGGCCAATTCATCATCTAGCCTTCGATGTGGGGTAGGGACAGAAAGGAATACGTTTTAAGTCATGAATAGAGAAATGTTTTGTTTGCATTAGCCACCACAGGGATTGACAGCAGCACTCTTTTACAACAGAGTCTTTTTCTATTTGTTGCAACTACAGTGCATGACCTTTCATTCTATGGCTCATATATTAAGTCTTACCTATGGGAGTGGGTAAGCATGCATCCTGTTTTTTAGCAAGTCCATGTTTTAAATGGAAACTAAAGGCTCAGCTATGCTTCATGTGGCCTCAGTGGGGCTTGTGCATTTTTGTTGGGGTACCTTGGCGTTTGGGATGAAATTTATGCCAGTTTCTGGAGTATGTCCTCCCAAACCTATTGTGCTGCACACACCGCAGTTGCAGCTGTAATGCATAAAATAAGGATTAGTCATATTCTGAAGCAGCTCCACTGAGTCTCTTCTAAACAAATATAAATACCAATCAATATACACATTTGAGCCTCCTCACACAATTATTAAAGTATCATCACGTGCCTTACTCAGTGGTGCAGTAATCAATGCTCAAACAAACATGTATATCTTACTGCAAAACAGGGTCCTTAATGTATGAATAGAATGTGACAAAAAAAAGAGATTAAATTGTGGAATTGGAAACTGTGGAACAGATTAAAGTATGCCTTGAAAAGATCAAGAGTTTTGGAACAGCAATAAAAACAACAAAATGCATGAACAAATGGAGCAAATGCAATGAGTCTTTTTACAGCAGCATAGGTTAGCAAAAGATTATGCGTGTGAATGTGTATTCCTTAAAGACAATTCATTGCACACTGTTGTGTTTGGATTGTTTTTTTCTCCATACAATTGCTGTTTCTTCTCAGGGTACATGACACAAAGAATGTGTTGTGCAAATTGAATTGTATTTCTTCTGCGTATCTCATCTCATCATAAAATATGTTGAGAAAATGCTCATGCCCGGCCTATAAAATGAATAAGGAAATACATGTCTTTTAAGTTGAATTATCAGAGATGCTCATAAGCAGCGCACGCATGGGTTATGCTAATATTATCAGATAATTCTACAATACTGGTATTGTAGAATTACTTAAATCCTTGTAAAACCACCTTTGTTCAGTTTGTTACTTATTGCCATTAGTCAGTTCTTCACAGAGGTTGAAAAATAAAACATTGTCTTCTAGACATAATATAACAAAAAAAACACAGTAATGAAAAACAATAATGTGGGTTTAAAATTGTTGTGGGCATTGCCTCTGTTAGCACTATCATTTAGATAACTTTTATTTTCAGTGCTGCAGAGGAAATTCATATTTTACACCAGATGAAACAACTATTGCTTTGAGCACAATATATTTATGTTGAGGAAACACACACTACACACATTATGCCTCAGAGACATGTTCACGTAATGGAGTGATTATTCCAAAATAATCAGCAGCGAGGCTTGCATATGAAATCCATTGCCCTGGGCCATCAATGAAAAATGTACATCTCAACATTTTTTACAAATGTACATCAACACCAAGTCAGGAATGTAACATGGTCTTGCCAACAAGAGTAATAGAGGGTGGGTTTCAAAAGTATGTAGTGATTCATTCCCATGTGTTACAAATGAAACTACTTCATAAGAAACATACACCGAAAAACTCACACATTTGAATCGTGCAGATCTCCATGGAGGTCCAGATGCATAAACACAGACGGAGACATTATGTCCCTGAGCAAGCAGGAGGACTGCAGAATGTGTCTCACGGGCATGATGAATCGGTGTAGATGCACTTAGGGTAAGATGCGGTGTCACTTATGCTTATCACAAAACAAACTCATATCCTCTCTCTCTATAACTTACAAACAAGACCAACGGAGAAAGGCTTTTGGGCATTTTTTGTCATTTTATTTAGCTAATTTAATGGTCTTGGTTAATGGCTAACCAAGACGGTTTTGGTGAGTTTTATTTTGTAACTGTTGAGTAGCAAACTCGCAGCTCGAGCACATCTCCCAGCTGAAACTACGGAGGTGAACTGCTGTTGGATTTGAAAACATAAACATGGGCTGGCGATAATGTAAAGATTGTGGGCTGCTGCTAGGTGCTACAAAATCAGGGAGTGCACCTTGAAGGTTTAATAACCATAGCACTTTTCATTTTTGAAAAGCTAACCGTCAGTAGTATTGGAATACTGGGGGCTTCTTGTGTTTAGTGCATGTTGCACATTTACCCATTAGTAAGAAGCAGAACATAGCTTTTACAGAACACAAAAATTTACTTTGTCTTCCAAAGTATCTCTCTCAATACTAATGGTTAGTATTGCCAAGCACTGAGCAATAGAACATACTTATATTAATCAGTAAACACTATGCATCTGCTGTTTGTATTCATTCTATTCACCAGACAGACAGACAGACATATAGATGGCATGTTTGATAAGTTAATACTCAATCTACTGTATCGTTCTAACAGCTGACAGATCAGCAGGAGAAGAAGTAACTGTAAATGCATTTTATAAATATCTCATAGGTTAAAAATGTTGGCAATGATACTATTTATGTAAAATATGTTGCTTTGGGAAAATGTGGTTAAGGAGGGAAGCAGGTAAATAATATGGAGCAATAAATAAACAATCAGTGACACGTTAAAACTTATAAGATGAAAATATACAAACTAAAGGTTGCTACAATTTGCTGGAACCTCAGTCTCACAGAGATCACTCTCCACAGAGTAAAATATGAGATGTGCCACCAAGCATAACCCACAGCATTTGACACGTGTCTTCACTCACCAAGCAACTGATTTATAAAGCAGCCTAACCAGCCTAAAGGAACAATATCCTGTACTGCCCCTCACTTCTGTCTCCCTCATTAGAGCCATGATTGGCTTGGACATCCCTGGAGATAGCCATATTAGGGACCAAAATACAAATGGTCCCCTGTCTCAGAGATGACAGCCAGTTGTCAGAGTTTATAATCTAGCAGTGATCTCAACCAATCTAATGAATCAAATCATTGCCATTCACCGTTGTCCTAGTCCATCCATTATGGCATACTCTGTCTGCTCTGCCCTCAAGCTCACAGAAATGAAAGGAGAAGGGCAGACAGCGAGATCTTGTTTTTGAGAGGATGGTAAGACAGAAAAAGGCAGATATGAAGAGAACTTATTCTTCTTTCTCTCTTAGGGTGCAGGGTGAGAGACAGAGACAATCTTCCTCCCACTTCATTTATCACTCACTCAGATGCCAGTCTGTCAGTCCAGACACTCTTATCCACTTTAAAAATGTGTGACAGGCCATGTAGGCATCTCTCCACATATGGAAATTGAGACTCAAATTACTGGATCTTGTAGAACATCATCTGTGTTTGGACAAGCAGGGCCAGCTGTACGCAGATGTGTGTTGAAGCATGCAGGCTAATTTAAAAGTCTGTATTCCATAAAGGACCTATTAGTTACTATTGATGCTGATTGGCTGCAGTGGGCAGCGCCTCCCCTGTCACTCTCGCTGACCCATATCCAAAGGTCAGATATTCACGCTAATATGCCTGCATTATCCCACTCATTAACCTCATGATGGCTCGCTGAGACTTAGAGAATGTGACTGGTGGCAGAGTGGAAGACACAAGCCACAAAGGAAGCTGCTGTCAGTGGATGGACAGTGGTACACGGGGCCGGGGAACCAGCCAGCCAGCCTGCTATTGATCTATGTGGATTAGGAAGCCCTTGTCTGTGGGGGCATCTCCCTCAGCTGACAGATTATTACAGGCTTTGCTGGGATGTGGGCCTTGAAAAGACTCCCAGCATAATAACTTTGTATGGCAGAGACATATTTAATAAGATACCAATAAGCTCAGAGAGAGAGAAAAAGGGAAGAGAGGGAAAGAAAGGGTTTTTGGACAGCTTCCGGGCAAAGGGAGGCAATCTCATTTCTTTTTTCCCCTTCTTGTTATTTCTTCCTTCATTCCTCCACTCTAATTCTCCTTTAATTCTTGAATTGCACAAGTGGGATTTACAAAACAGATTGACTCCTTTTATTAGTTCAGTATGTCATTATACATGCATAGACTTTGAAGCTGTGTTGAGTTTTTTCTTTTTTTTTTTTTTTTTTACTGTATATGGATATATGCACTGTAGAGAACATGTAAATGGCCATTACAATGACTTCAGATTTCTCTCATCAGGGCTGATGAGAGAGAAACCATCAAGAGCCAAGTCCAAACTTCACCCACACTGCATCCAATCCTCAGTCTGCACGCAGAGCACACGGTGTCGGCCAAATACAGCAGAAGGAGATGAGAATTCTGTGCCAAGCATGACTTAGTACGTAATTAAGGCCCTGGCTCAGGAATGGCAAATCAACTTGCTTCATTTCCCAAAGGAGTTATGAGAAGTTAGGAAGGGTAAAGGCAACCAAGGTACTTATTTTCTGTCTTATACGCTGTCTGCAAACTCACTGCGGTGAGGTTTCATAAAACACAGACACATGCTGTACACCACAGAGTTGTCACAAGGTTTGGTGGCAGAAGTTACTTTGCAATCAATGGCAGAATGGGTTTGATGGGGGACCATGTAGCTTTAGCCTTTGAGCTATGGTTCATCAAATCAAAACACTATGGTCAAAATATGGACGCCTTTTGGAAACGCTGTGCCTTTTCTGGTACACTGTGTAAAGAATTCTCTCTCTCATTTTTTCCCTCTCTCTTCACCCTCTCTTTTTCTTCATCAGACTTCAGCCACCACTGATGATGCCCTGAAGGAGACCCTGTGTGGGTTGCATACCAAGCAGTATAAGGCTGCTTTAAAAGCAAACGGCCAAAGAAGTCGAGAGGGGTATCAAACACGCTGCTGAATATGCATATATAAATGACCTGTTCAGTAATCATGAACAACCACACAGCAGCTTTTCTGGGGGCTGTTTTGACACAGCTGGGCCGTGGCCCCATTAGTCCCACAAATATGTCTTTCAAATCAGTGGTTTGGAGGCATTTCTGTACACATGCAAAGTAAACTCAGATTGTGTTCCGTGAGCAAAATGCTTTAATTCCTGCATAGGCATGAGGTAAAGTTTGTTTCTTCAAAGGGTCACCGACTCTGATTAAAACTTAATATTCTGCCTGTAGTTCAGTGCCTATAGCATTTAGCCAGCTAGGTATGATTGGATGCCCTGATTGTTGGCTCGGCAATGAGGTTGAAAAAAATGTGTTTCTCTATGATAATAGTGTTGTTCTTTTTCAAATGTGCATAATGAAAGCAGATTTCTTCAGAGAATATATCATGATGGTAAATAGAGTATGCATATAATGAGTAGTATATTATACAGACTATATTCAAGTATATGACAAAAATACTGTATACCTACATCCAAATTATGGCCAATGAGAAGGCTGTATATGTTCAACATTTTAATAATTGCAAATATGGTATGGCGTAAATGTCACATCAGTGACACAAATGACTGTTTTCAGACTGTAATAATTCCAAGAATGATTAGAGGGCTGGAGGGCTAAGAGCATTACACAAACCGTTACCGTTGTTCCTCGGGGCCTCAGCAAGTACATTGTTTGAGCAGATCATAGTGTTACGACAGTTCTTTCAGTGAATGTAGTTAGCCCCAATAGGATCAGTACTTTATTGTAACAAATGAGGGGCGTGTTTGTGTGAAGCTGATTTAACCAGGCAGGTCAGAGAGATTGAGATCAATTCCAGAAGGAGGAAGACGGAAGCGAACACGCTGAATTACGACAGTTTGGTGGGTAAAATAGGCATACATAGAACCTCAAAGTCCCATTGACAACTCTTTCCTATGCAAGTTGAAGTTGAATTTTATACATTGTTTGTCTGCTATTTCATTACTAAATTCACTTCTGAGACTTTTTTTTTGCGAGAAATCAACTATGTAGAGCTCAAATATGGGCAGTTTTGCTAAAATTGATGGCTAATTGCAAATTTTGTATAACTGTGTCGGACTTCAGGAGCTCCACAATCAGCCGTGACAGGGGGCGACTGCCAGCCAGGTTTGATGCCTTCCCGGTCGGCCATTCCCCCTTCACAGACCCGCTTTATGAGCTGGAGCTCTGTCAGGATCTCACACAAGCTGCGCTGTGTACTTTAGAAAGAAAAAGTTGGGACGTTTTTCCCAGGATATTGAAAATGAACCACGGTCGTAAAGGCAGTGTTCCAGGCTGTAAAACAGAATAGCCTACTAGCCCAGAGAAAAGTGTTTAGAACAAGTATATTCGACAATGGAGTGGGGTTTAGATCTAATGCAGTGGTGCAGAGGACATGCCTGCAGGGCTTCACTCTCTGCTAAATATCCCTGCGCTGACTAGCTACAGGGTGAGTTGCGATTCCTTGGTGGAGGCTGTTTATGTCCCAAGGGTAACGTTACAACACTAGTTTTAATGCAAGTGTCAAAACTTAATTTGTCTCGGCTGTTTTAGCTGTGCTGCAGCCACTGCTCGCGCCCGGCCAAGTCTGTACTTTTGGAAGTCCAATTGGTAACAAACAGTGTGCGCGCACGCAGCCGTGTGTGTCAGGCAGCTCCGCGCTACATTTGGTAGTCCAGTAACCCAGAAACAGTGACTTTGCCCTGGGTATGGAGCTAGATTTATAGCCCCTTTGCTCACCCAATTTATCTTCGCTCCTGAAGATAGACACATCTTACCAAATCTGCAATTAGCCATGAATTTTCATAAAACAGCCCATATTTGAGCTTTACAGAGTTGATTTCTCGCCTAAAAAAAAGTCTCAGAAGTGAATTAATGAAATAGACGAACAGTGTTTAACATTGCAGTGTCTGAAATGATGAGACCTGATGTCTCGTCTCCAATGTATGCGTTTTGCTCAACCAATCAATGCACAGCTCATCTAAATATTCATGAGCACACCATATTTGGAAAAAAACTTGTTCCAAATAGGGGCATATTCATAGGGTAGTTTAGGGCCCATAGAATAGCAACCAGGCCATTTTCAGCCCAACCAATGTTACATACCTTATTAGGAGACCTTAAAGCGTAACTCTTGCAACCAAAATGCAACCTAAGGTCTTTTTGTGAATGTACCCGAGTCAAACTTTCATTTAAAAGCATATTTAGGACGGAAGCGCCACTTTTAAGATGTACCGTATTTTCGTTTTTCGGTCAAATGGCTATTTTTAAAACACTAAGAAGGCTCGACACAACATGAAACTTTGCTCCAAGTATCACCAGGGTCTCTACACATGAACTCGAGCATTGAGAACATTGTTTGTGTACCCAGAGTTTACTAAAAAGAAAGGTTTTGAACAACTCACCGTACCTCTTGTTGTTTCCGGCCGCTACCAGCTCGGCAGTCAAAACGAGTCGATATCAAAACAAGTAGCCACAGATTTAGTATATCCCTTGTGCAACGGTGTAGTTAAGGTGTAAAGCCCCTGGTGATACTTCGAGCAAAGTTTCATGTTGTGTCGAGCAGTGTTGGGGAAGTTACTTTTAAAAAGTAGTGTTTGCTTGTTACTCGTTACTTCTTTAAAAAGTAATCCGTTACTTTACTTAGTTACCCCCTATGGAAAGTAACTTTTTACTTTACTCGTTATTTTTACGTTACTTTTAAAAGCAGGCGTCTCTGGCAGAGACTGAAGTTAATTATACAAAAAACTATCTTTGACCATAAAGCAATCTCTGGTTTATCAGTGAAGTGTCTGAACTACACTGCAGACTGGATTCTCTACTCACAGAGTGACGGCTGATTCGCTATGAACGAGTCCAGCACGGGTTGAATGCACATCAGCAGGTCATCGGCGTTACACGGTGTTAGTGTGTAATGTCTGTATCGACTTGTACTGGTTGCGCAGCCACGATGGTCCGTGCATTGTTGTAGACACATGTAGCCTCTTTTCTGGAAATCCTTGCGTGTCCATGAGACCGACACAAGTCCACAGCGGTCCGCTGCGTATATGTATGAGGCCATCTCCACTGCATCCATCTGTGAGGTTGTCAGCTTTGTGTCTGCCTGGCTCAGAGCGCCGTCCAGCAAAAAGCCACAAAGCTTAAAACGCTCTCAAAAGTTAGCTTTGGCTGCTTCTCGCTTGCCATGATTGCTCTGCTACCAGCCTCTGTCACGTCCCGTGTGGAGCTTGTGAGCGTGCAGCTGAGAAGGCAGTGTCGCTGTCAAATCTGTCCCTGGGAAAAGTAACGTTGCGCCGAATTGAAAAAGGAACTACGTTTCGTTACCAAATTTTCATTTGACCGAAAAACTAAAATACGTTACATCTTAAAAGTGGCGCTTCCGTCCTAAATATGCTTTTAAACGAAAGTTTGACTCGGTTACATTCACAAAAAGACCCTAGGTTGCATTTTGGTGAGGGTTACGCTTTAAGGAACAGTGTGAAATACCCTATATAACCATTCTATCACCCCTTTAAACCAAAGATACAAAGGTGCTCAAGGCCAAATATTCGTAAAACAATTTTTTTTTTTAAATATTGCAGGACAGTGTGAATATTTGTGTTTTTTTGTAATATTCAGGCATTTAATATATGTGCCTCAAAATCATTGATAAGATTATCTGTGGGTGATGAGTTATAGAAAGTGTGAAAAATGAAAGATGAGAAAGATGAAAAATATAAAGTATATTATATATTATATAAGTATAAAAAATATTAATTTGTTAAACTTAACTTAAGACATTTGTTTCCTAGCCGAGGCAAAGGGCATATAGAGGGTAGTGCGGGGGGGTCAGATTTTTTTCATGCACTAATCTTCACTCATACACACACACACACACACACACGTGATACACAGCTCTTTATTGGCAGTTGTTGTTGGCCACTTCAAACAGCAGTCCTGGAGGGACAACACAGCATCTTGTCTGCTAGCAAGCTCAGTCCAAGATGAAGCCCGGGCACTCCTGTCACACAGATAATACCTTTTTTGCTCGGTTTAAGGATAAAAAAGAAAGACGCAAGCTCTTCTGGGGTCATAGTGAGAAACGAGTGCAGTCTTGCTCTCCACTGTCGAGCCTTGTCAAACTCTCTCATTCACTTGACCATAGACCCTTCTGCCTTTCAAGATGACACACCAATACTCTCCAAATGCCATGTTCTGTGAGAGACTTCGTCAGCATCTTCACACGCTCTCACTTTCACCCACTCCCCAGGTGGCCGACGCTGCTCTGCCAGTGCTGACAGTCAGGCCCATGCACTGGAAGACCCGAGCAGAGTGCTTTCTCCGTAGGCAGGCTGTTTTGACGCTGATAGATATCTCTCTCTCTCTCTCTCTCTCTCTCTCTCTCTCTCTCTCTCAAACCCAGCAATCTGTTTACTGTAGGATTACTGCTATTGTATGTTTCAAATTTGACAGCTGCTTCAGTCAACTCCCCAGTGTGAAGGCTGCACGATAAGGCCGATATGGGTTTCTAATCTTTTTCCTGCCTAAGTCCCTTCCAAATCTTCTATTTCTTTCTCCCTCCCCATCATTCCTTGCTGTAAGATTAGAGCATTTTCCAGCACAACTCTTGGCTTTTGGCGCAGAGCTGCTGGAACAGGACTGCTGATGAAGGGCGCTGCTCCTTTGACAGCTGTTGCATCTGACGCAAAGGTTCCTTTATAAAGGCCGCAATCAAACACCCTCCAAAACCCTCCCTGTACGTGGGTGTGTGTAGAGTGCATTGACAGCATGCTAAAAATAATTGGGTGACTGGTAAATATCACTCATAGAGGCAGAGTCTAATCTCTTTGGTTTTGGGGCCCCTCGCCTAACCAAAATGAATGCTCATTCACAGATTGTGCCAGCTGATTAATTCAGTGTAGAACCTGCAGTTTTTTGTGATTCCTATGAGGGCCCTCAAAGCCTTGAACTGCATAACACACAGTCTCCTGAATAAAGTTTATATTTAGGCAAGGCTTCAGGGAAACTGATGGATTAATATTGGTACAGTGGCAGCATTTAGCAAACACATATCCATCACAACTTTTACAAAGTATGACTAATATCTGATTGTATAGGGCATTAGCCACTGCGCCAGCTTAGCTCTTGAAGTAATATATTTATTTTGTGAGGAGCCAGCTTCCAATTATTCATAAATCAACAGAAAAGACAGTTGTCACAGAAATGTATTGCTGATGGCAGTCATATTGTCCTTTGTGTCTTAATAAATGGCATCATGGCATATTAAATTGATTAACTGCAAGTCATGTCCCTTCATATGCATTCGAACTCTCCAATTCTATAACAACTACACATTGTAGAATAATGGTTGTACCTCTTCTTTGCTTAATGTCTACCGTCTAGTGTTTTTCTCAGGTTTGAGGAGTCTAATCTCCCACATACAGGTATGCTCTTTGTGTGATTCGTCAACACATCCTGTGGCTGTGTTGCTAAAGCTCCTCAATCCTTTTGAGAGCAGCTTCAAAACACGGAGAATGAACTCCTTTGCAAAAGAAAATAAACTTTGCAGAGCACGAGCCTCTAACGAGTGTCAGACATCCCTGCACAAGTGTCATTTGGGTGATTTACAAGCATAACCCAAGGCTAAAGGCTCCTTTGACGTGGAATAAAGAAATCTATTGATATCAGAGGAAAGCTGTACTCTCTATCCAGGGAAGACCGGAGCTGCCTCTCTTATTGTGGAGTTTGTAAAAAGGCAAGTCTGCATATTTTAATGTAAAAATAACACTTTGTATGAATATCAATGGGCATTATTTTCCGTCGCCCAAACATATTTCTTGTTTAATTAGCTAGTAAGTGTGAATAGGGTATTGTTCATTGTTAGTGGAGGATTATGTGGCAATGCAGTTATCGACTACACTTGAAGGTTTAAGAGTAAACACTGCCAGCTTCAAAATGGCTATGAAAATAAGGATCCTTGGATGAGAGAATGTTATGATCACTCAATGCAAGAACTGGATTCAGATAGATACTGTCCCTCTGGGGCTATGGCCGTTTTTAAATCATTACCACATTATTTCAGCCTATTTCTATAAAGATAAACATGAAAAGGAGGCACTTTACCCATATGAGGGGAAAGAAATGGAAGCGAAAGCGAGTCACAGAGGTAGAAAGTAGAAAAGAAATAAATGAAAGAACTTTTTTTTCTCCAATCAATTTTCATCCACAGATAATGGGCTCAGGCTGCAAGTGCTCTTTAGAACAAATGCTCTCTGTGCAGGAGCAGTTAAAACAACTGTGGTCAATACCTTTACATTCCATTGAAAGCATTGTAGCACTTGCATTTTACATGACAAATGTGGTACAAAGTGGACCACTAAATCTTTTCAGTGTACACATACGATCCAAGCATGACAGCACTGAGCAGATTTACACTTTGTGATGACAATCCATAAAATATTGAGCCTCTTAATCAGCAAAATGGAGCAGCTCTTGACTGCCAATTCAGGACTTTTGGACAACGGATGCGTATTTACCACTGTAATATCCTCAAACCTGTCTATCCTGGACGTGGCTCCTCTCATCATTTGTCTTGTAGTGCAACTCAATGCAAGTGGAGGAACACTCACAGCAGGCATGCTGGGAATTAATGCTGTAGTGTCTAACTCCTTTTCTTGTCCTAAATTAAAAAAAATGTTGTCTTTGTATGTACGTTTTTCTAATTTCTTTGCTCTTTTTTCTTTGAAAACCTATTCTTTTATAGTACATCTCTAATCAGCTAAAGAAATACACAGCACACTGCAATGTTTGACACTGTTTTTACACATTTTTGTCATTTCTTAGCTCTATATTGATTATATAGCTCTGATTCATATTATGGTACCTATTGCATAAACTGAATATGGAGCTTCCTCATTTTGTACGGTCAACTGGGAAATAAGACCACGGCTCTTGCAACCTAATAATTTAATAATAAGAAATGATTTACACAGTATGATCCAAAACTTTGGCCAACCATATTATGAATACATATTCATAGAAGAACAAACTGCATTAAAAGTTTCTTGTCAGCTTGCAACTCTTATATCAAACAGAGAATCCCCAGAAGTTTTGATGAGACTCACATTCGAAAGCAAGTCATGTGAATGTTCAGGTACAGTATATGTTCTGGTGACAATGGTATAGACTAGTGTTGTCAGTTAAACAAAACAACAGGCGAGCTGCACACACTTGTTTGGGCTTGTGAGCCGGCCAAAGAGTACATACCTGCAAATAATTTTGAATGGGAAAATGTCATCCACGTGAATCGTGTAGATCCTAAGAGTTTTTATTTGTGGGGGGGCCCGAGACCTGGTGCTAATACGGCACTGGTGCCTTAACGACCGTTATCTACCAGACCGAATAGCAATGCAGATTTCGGTGTCACTGAAATGCCTGCGCTTCTCTCTGATGCTCCAAAAAAGGACGTTAGAGGGAATATATATGTATATATATATATATAAATCTTTCGGTTCATGCACTGTTTTAAAAGTATTGTATCATGTTAATAAAAGCATTAAAATGAGAAAAAATAATGGGACAAAAAGAAATCAAGGGACATTTAGAATAGATAAAAATGTGAGATTAATTGCGAGTTAACTATGACATTAATGTGATTAATCGCGATTAAATATTTTAATCGTTTGACAGCACTAGTATAGACCTTTTTAGTTGCATGCACATCGATGAATGACAGCCTCCTCAACTTTTGCAAAATGTCAAAATGGCTTCAGAGTCAATTTCCATTTGCTCAAACCTGTCATACTGTTTTGCCTACACAGATTAATTTAAGTGAAAAAGAAGCAGCAGCAGTCTGGGATTACATTGTCACATCAGCCCTGTCACTTTTTGTGATAAAATTAATTATAACCAAGGCTATAAGAGGGTTGGCACCACTTATCATCTAAAAGAAACACTTTAAAGTCATACTATATCAATTTATCAAATTATTATTTTTTATTATTTATTCTCACACCTTTATGACGGTGCCCAAAATGGCAACAGCTAATGAAAAGCGTTGTATCATGTCATCGCTGTTTCAAAAGTTTATACCAGAGATACACAAAGGGAGCGGGGACATAACAAAAACATTGGCATATGTAGTCTTATAAAATAGCTCTGCACTTATTATACACACATTTTGTCTAAGGAAATATAAACAATAATGATACTGCAGTTATTTTCCCAAAAGAGGATAAAACCTTTTTTGCAAGTATACCCAGCCACAGCATCCAAGCTTAATGCTTCTGGCTGGGCATTTCTCGTGGCAGTGTTAGATTGACAGGAGACAGTCAACTTCTGTGGTACTGACTGCCATTTGGCATGACAGATTGTGTTGTTAGGTTTGTATTACACATGCAGAATAGAAGGTGTAATATTCTGAGAAAAAAACTTTTAAAGATTTCAAATTTGCCAGAAGAAACTCAGATATTCTCTGAGATTCTTAGGTCATAAATTTGCGAGAAAGAAATTCAGAAATTCTGACATTAAAGTCACAAATGTATCAGAAAAAAACTTGGTTATGTTGTTTTTGTTTGTCAAGGAACCACATTCCGTCACTTTGCAAGATTGGATCAACCTCATCACACCCCAGACACCGCTGTTTGCCATGTATTAGACATTTAGAAATTACAATTACGGACAAGCTAAGTACAACTTGCTACAAAATATATATATGTACTCATTTCTACATCCGTAGCAAGTATGACCAACACCGGGTGTTGATTCAATTCCGTGGTGAATTTTAGAGGTTATATTTGTACTGTTGTATTGGTATAGATTATATTGGTGTTGATAATTGGTCTGTCTTGTTGTGTATATTATGTTCCCTCCATTATTCTTTCCTATCTCTCTCTTTTGCAGCTGTATCCCTCTTAAGCTGCACAACTAACTCCACTTTATCGTGCATTCAAATTTCCAGTGCCATACAGGTGAATCACTAATTGACAGTGCGATTTAAGTGCATTTTTTAAGAAAATCCACTGCATTGGAAACAAGTAAAATCTTCTCACCCCATTGGCACTTTTTCATTAGTTTTTAACGACAAAGTTTAATTTAAGTGCTGACTGCACTTTTATTTTGCAGTGTATATACTCTCTTCTTTTCCAGCCCTGTCTCCTTTCCACACTCCATCACTTTTAATCCCTGCCAATCTTGCCTCCCTCAACACCACCACCACCACCTTCATCGCCTGCCTGCCCACCCCCCTCTGCGTTCACCCCCCTACTGTGCAGCGCCGCTTTCTCCCGGCAACATTTGTCTCTCATTTGGAATGAAGAGGAAATGCCTCCCTGTGGGCTCACAAGTGGCCCATCCTGAGGGCTGGCTGAGATTGATGCGTGTGATCCAGCTGTGCTGATTTACTCCCCGCACCCACAGGGGAGTGGGAGATTACACTGTGCTCTGCTGGAGAGGACGAGAGGCAGACAGACAAAACGAGAGAGGGAGAGAAAGAGACGGATGTCATGTGGTAGATGAAGCCCTGTGGGTCCTCTATTAGCACTCCATCTTCTTGTCCCAGACCACGCCTTTCATTACTTCTCAATCTAATTGTGCTGCAAGAGCCGCAATTGATGATCACCATTTACTCCTCTCTTAGAGTTGCTGGGGCAGAACATATCCTGACGCAAAACCTATTCATGATATACATACAGGGCTTGTAAGATAAAAGTGAAACTTGTTATCAGTGTTCCAAGTTGACAGAATAAGGAGAAAAGAAAACTGTGTATTGGCATTCAATAAGGCAAAAACATGTCTTGGCAAGACCATTCCTACTGTGGAGCAGAAATAATCTATAGCTGTTATCTAAACATTGATTCTAACATTATCCTCTTGAGGTCATCTGTAATTAACTAACAGGGACGGGTGTCCTAAATTTACCTTGTCTTGTGGTTGGCTCAGTGGCCCCTCCCCAGACATCAGCCTCAAATTGAATTTGGTGATTGATCACAGGTCATGGACGAATGATAGCACTCTATCACTTCAGCTGCTGACATCATACTGTAAGCAATCTATTACATTGTGACACAGAGATGTTATGTGTTTCTTCAGTGTCACCTTGAGAGAAAAAAAAGTTGAACTCTTAAGTTTTAAAACATGACATTGTAAACTGTGGCTTCAAAATCCCAAGAGGAAACTTGCTGAAGCTGAATCAGTTATTTACTGTAGATGACTTTAAATGAAATGTGTTTCCGCTGTCAAATGTATTTATTGTTTGCTTTGCAATGCTAGCCTGAATCTTAAATGCAAATTCATCTTTCCATCTTGTGAGTAAAAGAAGGGAAATAAAGGCTTTGTTTTGAACACTTTAAATCTTGCTGTCTGCCAGAGCATAATCTCGCTGGCTGCAAAGAAAATGTACTTTTTCCCTTTGAGAGTTTTACTCCACTGAGTTTTATGCACTGAATTTATGGTTTTAGAAAAATGAGCTGACAGCACACTGCCTGCTCTGCCCATTTCACCTAAAACAAGATAGATGCAGGCACTCATATACAGTAGTTCCTTGGAGGCAAGGTTGTACTCAGTTGTGTGTTTACATGTTCACTGTTTGTGTGTGTGTGTGTGTGTGTGTGTGTGTGTGTGTGTGCGTGCCCATCTGCATGTGTGACCATTATGAATTTAGAAACTAGCACTTCCATGGCAAAGGGATGCCTTTGCTCTTTAATTTAGTAAACAGATATTTGTAATGGCTTTCATGACCTTTTAAGAGGAACCCATTGGTTTATCAGGGGGCATTGATTAGGTGAAAGAAGGAACAAATGACTTGCTAAAATGTATAGGCAAACACTCCCTCCTGCTTCCTCTGCTATGTCCCCTGTGCATCTTGGCATTGGGCATTGCGCCAAGGTCTGATGAGATGAAGCTGTTTGCACAACACTTTGTCCAAGAATACAGCACATTGGACAACATTTTAGAAAATATCTGGGTTTAGGTGTTTTACCTCCAACTACCTCTCGCATTGCCAGACCTATCTCCACAGCGCTGTGGAGTAAGGTCTGGCTACACCACAGATTAATTCTAGGATAGGAGAAAAGAAACACTCTGGGTTGTTTGCATTTATTTAAACCAATCACACTCATCTTAAACAGCGATAATTTCCAGACGCAGCGACGCTAGCTCTGCAAAATATTCTTGGCAAGGAGCTTGTTTTGGTGAAACATTTGCAACCAGCAAAAGAAAACAGCACAGACAATATTAATTGAAGTTAACTGTTCACACAATACAGAAACGTTAACCATTTCAATTAGCTGGATACATGATTAAACGTAATTTGCTCTTATCAGAGTATCGCTGTTTGTACACAGCAATCCCGCCCATCGGTCCCAAACGGCCCAGTTAGACAGTAAATGCCACAAATGTATTCTTTGTAAATCTTTGAACTAAAGCCTTGAACAATCCAAATTTTCTTCAAAGTTGCCATTGTCAGTGTGTGGCTTAGTAGCTTAAAGTTTGTTGTTGTTTCCAGTATTGAATTGCAACACACAGAGAGCGGAAGGTGAGGGGCGATTAGAAAAATAGTATTTGCTGGGTCTCTAAAAGAGAGCAGATTGAATTGTTTTACCAGTCTGTCTTTGCTACTATAAACAATTTTCCAATTCCCATGCTAAATTGCACAGGCTAGACCAAGAAACAGAAAATTACACACAAACAGTACTTCCACACAAATTGGTGTTTGCTTTAGATTATAAACCAATGACAATAACATACAAAATAAATTGCTTTTTACACAAGGCTGGAATCTGGAGCACAACACCCAGAATAACTGTCAGTTAAGTTGTTGCCTTTTAAAACAAATTACAGAGATGAAATGTTTTGTAATTTAATAAAAAGACTATGTCATTAAAATAAACATGTCATTTAATAGAGATGTGACGAGAGTAAAATGTGACGAGACTTCTCGTTGAGGTAAAAATTGAAGATGAATCTGGCTTAGACTACTAAATTAGCATAGAAGAATTCACAACAAGGTCTCACGGCAGCTCGTGAAATTGTCACGTTATTTTTAATCTATTGATTCGTGTACACGGACACGTTCATCTAATTATTTTCGTGGTGGTCGGCACGAAATGGGAAGCATCAAGAACGGGAAAGGAAACGTCACACACGGGTGACGAACGCGGTCTCTCAGAGACAAGCGACAACAACGGGACGGTTGCGTTTAGGAAAAGAAGACTGGGGAAAGGAACCGGAAACGGTTGTGTTTAGGAAAAGAACAATGGTGCTTCCCATTGAAATACATTAATTTAAAATTCGTGCTCACCACCACGAAAAAAACGACATAAACGTGTCAATGTACACAAATCAATAGATTAAATAACGTGACCATTTTACGAACTGCTGTGACACTAGGTTGGAATCTCTCTCTCTCTCTCTCTCTCTCTCTCTCTCTCTCTCTCTCTCTCTCTCCAGACTGCAGCGAGCAATTCAGTGTGGCGCTGACTCGCTCTGATCACTCTCTTTCTTGTCTTTTTTTAAATGAGTAGAAGGCAGAAAGCCAAACCTAACTTTACTTTTAATGATATTAAACAAAGAGAAATGTTCTCCCCTCATCTTAAAATAAATGAATACAAAAGCAGCCTAGTTCCTTGTTTACTGCTGCAATGAAATGCTTGGTTACGTTGTAACATTGGTTCTCTGAGTAAAGATTATTCTTCCAGTCATATTTCTTCATTGAAGTTTTCTTTAAAATAGTGTTAAAATCTTGTCTCTTCTTGCTCTCGTGAACCCAGTCTTGTGTCTCGTCTCGTGTCTCATCACACCCCTATCATTTAATAATTGTTTCTTTATTCTATTTTTAAATGAATTCCCTAATGGATTTGCAAGAGACTTTCAAACATACAGTATATATTTCTGTCACAATATGTCTGACAATTTGTCTTCTGCTCTATTCACAGTGAAAGCGGAAGCAGTTAAATGTTTCAATCAATTAACTGATTATAATTAACCAATGAAGGAATATAATTAATCCTGCATGTGGCGAACTCCAGACTAAAAGATTGGCAGTGTGTTCCAAAGTTTTAGCATATTGAGAATTATCCGTACATCAGACACATGAAGTAGTTGCCTGTTTATCTGGATGAGAAGGGTCAGCACCAGTGTGACATTTGCAGCACCAGTAGAGGGCATTAGCAGGTCAATGGAGTGGAGAATAAATGTAGCTGGACAGTTGACTTTAAACATTCCCTTCAAAAATGGACATAAAGAAAGTGTCTGCAATGCTTGTGTTTACATTAATGCAAGCAACAAATGTATTTGACATCAAGACAAATTTGATTCAAAACCTGAAATAATCTGTTGTTTAATCCTAATACATTCAGTGTACTATTTCTGCCTGGACTGTTCTGGACTGCAACACTTACCGCTACTTAACACTTTTATTTATTTTACTAATTCACATACTACTGTTTTTTTTATTAAAACAAGAATATATATGTATACATATACACATATACAGTATATATTCCTATATATAGGATATTCCTATATATAGGATATAGAGGCTATTCCTATATAGGAATGTTGGTTGGAGGCTTTCCCATTCACCCATGAGTCAACCTCTGTGCAATCATACCACAAGATGCACACAAGGCAGAAATATCCTGTGGAGTTAAAATTAATTTAAAACACAGATCCATTATCAGAAGGATAAAGGATGTCCTTTAGTTATGGATTCATTCATATCAACACAACTCTTCCCCAGCCCCCTTTCCTGCCTATTAATGGACTTGACACAAGGTTTAGGCTGCTTAGCCACTCTTTAATCTGCCTCTACCGCACTTGTTTTATGGGGTAAGGAAAATCAAATAAACAGATGTTAATCTGTCTAAATTAGAGCACCGTTGCCTCTTCCAAGCACTAAGTACCGCATAATCTATCACATGTTTTGAGTCTGTTTTCCCTCATGCCTGTTATTTATTTATTTATTTATTTATATATATTTTTTTTTTTTCAAAAGAAAAGCTCTTGCTTATGTTGCTTACACTAACACTGCAGTATTTCATCTTACTGTGTAATCTGGAATGAAGTCAGGAATACATTTTAAAGTTGTGAAACATTATTGCACAGCATTTGCATCATACAAGCACCTGACTGTGTGTTTTTGTGTATTTAGATTTTTACAGTAACCCTACCTGTACATGAATGTTCATTAAAATTTGTTGCCTTTAAGCCACTACATTGTATGTCTCTCTGTGTCTGTGTGGCATCCATGTATTCCTATCTGTTTCTGTATGACAGTCGTGGATGTTTGCTGTTATTTTTCCAGGCGTTCACAGCAAATATCAGTACGTCCCAGCTGAGAAGGCAATACAGGCTGTTGATTTGAGCAGCTCTCGGGACTCACTACCATAATCTGCGTCTGTTCTTAGGTGTGTCGTACAGGTGGCTGTTGATGGAGAAGAAGGCTGGGGAATTTGGTTAATTAAGCAGGGTAAACAGCAGATAACTGCAAGCTATGCTGGTGGGACCACAAAAACATCAGACCCCGAACATCATCCATGTAACCTGAGCAACATACCATTCTTTTTTTCTTTTACATTTTTGGCATCAAAATTCACAGATTGCTGCTGTTAGGTTAGGGGTGAGCTGAGCAAGTGAGCTGTCACCCCTGACCAGATTATAGTCTTGGAGGGGAGGACGTGGTTGCTTTGTTACCGATAATGATAATGCATTCCACACAGATGCCACAAATTATTTAGCGCAACAAGACGGTGGTACTACTTGGGCCAAACACGGCTAGCGTTCCAAGGAAATGCAAAAAAAACATCTACTAAATAATACGAAATACCAATACGTAATGTATGTATTTTAAAGATAATTTAATTGCTTAGTTAACTTATGTTAACATGTCTCATCATTCTTTTCTAATTCTGATGCACTCTAAACATTTGTGAGAGGGACACACAGCGTATGCTGTGGTGGTAAATGATGCATTACATGTGTCAACCACTGTGCAGTAAAAATTCTATTTGTATCAAAATAAATCTCCATGAAATGAAAATAGCATTCCATACAGCCAGTGTCTGTATGCTATTACTTTGATATCAATTGATGGCTCCTATACCGTGGCACCGAGATCTAATCTGGCCATCACAGTAGGACTGTTACACCATCTTTTGCGTTGTGGTATTTAAACTAAAGTATCAACTACATTATCTCCAACTAAAATGTGCTCTGCACTGTGTTCCTTTGATGGCTTGATATGTCATATCTGTAACAAGACAGTGGTCTGTTTTGAAATACCTTGTGCATTTGAAGGAGGCAGAGCATATTATAAAATCTCAGACTGTATAGAATTCTGGACAATCTTTGTTTATCAAACATTTTTGTGGGAATACTTAAACATAGTTTATACCTAATGGAATTTAAATTTGTGCTACTGTGAGCCAAGAGAGTTGAATGTGTATGATGCAACTCTTTATTTTTTTTTGTTGGGTTTTTCCACCTTTAATGGACAGGCCAGCTAGGTGAGAAAGGGGGAAGACATGTCACAAGAAATTGTCACAGGTCAGTCTTGAACCCTGGACCGTTGTGTTGAGGTACAAACCTCTATGTATATGTGCACCTGCTCTACCAACTGAGCCAAACGGGCCACTACGATGCACCTCTTAAAACAATTGGAGGCATATATATATATATATATATATATATATATATATATATATATATATATATATATATATATATATATATATATATATACACTACACATATACACTGTATCTCACAAAAGTGAGTACACCCCTCACATTTTAGTAAATATTTCATTATATCTTTTAATGGGACAACACTGAAGAAATTACACTTTGCTACAATGTAAAGTATTAAGTGTACAGCTTGTATAACAGTGTAAATGTGCTGTCCCCTCAAAATAACTCAACACACAGCCATTAATGTCTAAACCGCTGGCAACAAAAGTGAGTACACCCTTATGTTAAATTCCCATAGAGGCAGGCAGATTTATTTTTAAAGGCCAGTTATTTTATGGATCCAGGATACTATGCATCCTGATAAAGGTCCCTTGGCCTTTGGAATTAAAATAGCCCCACATCATCACATGCCCTTCACCATACCTAGAGATTGGCATGGGGTACTTTCCATAAAAGCATCTCTCAATGCAAATCAAACCAGCTATTAGGCTAACCGACATAAAACCATTCCAAAAGCGGAAACAAAACAAACTATGAAAGAGTTTCGCGATTGACCCTCCGGAAACCACACACCCTCTAGCGTCCTGGCGGTGAAATGCACCGCGTTGCAAAGAAACACGTTCAACCCCGACACGTGGAGTTGATGCACAACTGTAAAATGGCCTTTAGCTGTCAGCATTTTAACCATTTTTAATCCAACTACTAGCTAGCGGTAGGCTAACATTAGCTGCTGTCGAGTATAGTGTTAACTAGCGTCACGTGCAGCGGTGTTTGTGTTGCCTGTATCGTCTGTTTCAGAGCATCAGAGAGAAGCGCAGACATATCAGTGGCACCAGATTTCGGTAGCCAGGGTTGGCAGGAAGAAGATTTTTACAAGTAAATGTTCCAATTAATGATCCAGGCAACACATTATCATCTCCCTCCTTCATTTTACAGTCGAATGGTGGCTAGAAACGGCTCCGTGTAAAGCGTCAATATGGAATGGATTAATCTGCGTTATTTTTTTTAGCGCGTTATTTTTTTTAGCAGCGTTATTTTTTCTCAGATTAATTAATTGAAATGAACGCGTTATTTTGACAGCCCTAATATATATATATATATAGATATATAATATCTTACTCATCATATTCCAGTCTGAAGCGCATTTATCAAATTATTATTTTTCCACTTGGATTTGGTAGTATCTATGCAGCCAGTAACTAGATATCAATCTATTAACACTCAATCATCAAACAATTGCAACTGTAATAGCTCTACTATTATAGTGGTCTATGGCTCTGACCAGATGATGGTCACCATCTTATCAGGTGCCCAGGGTGAAGCTGACCCCTCTCTCGAGCTCTCCCTTCCCATTCTTATCAAGACCACAGTGAATGTGCTCACTAGGCTGTGAAATGAAAAGCATTGATGGCCCGAGAGGACAGCCTTCCCTTTTCCCTCTGTGCCCCATTCATAGGCATATTAAAGGCCATAAAATATGACAATTTCGCTATATCATCCAGGTTAAACTTTCCCATAATTGCATTAAACCAATCATACTTCTTTTGACTTGGTCTGTTCTTTCCCCCCCACGCTGTGCATATGGACAGTGATGCATTAGCTCATAACGGTGGTAATGAGAGGACCTTGGTCTCCTCTGAGGTGACACAGTGACCCAAATTAACAGATATAGGGAGAGTGAGAGGGATGTGTGTGTGTGTGTGTATGTGGTGAGGGCAGGGTTGGAAGTGTATTGTGGTCAAACCTTAATATGTATTAATTTATTTGTTACAATTAAAACTAAACAATTTACATCATCCTGGAAAACCATTTTAAAGCCATGTTAACCATAACAAAAAGTGAAATACTAAGACTTAGGTGACTTCATTTGGTTTGTGTTCTGTGCCTGTAGATGTGTGTGGAGGATCTACAGAGATCTGAATTTTGTTTTTCTGGCACAGCAAAGAAAGTGGCAGACTTCCAGTGTAATGTGGCCAGGGTTGATAACTGCAACACGGCCCGGGTTACGCTTTGACTGTGCGGTCAGACTATGAGATTTGGTGGGATTACCATTGAGGAAATGTTGCTTTAGGGACAGTGGAAGGAGAGCAGGGCAGGCCTGTAAAACATGCAGCAGGAGTTCCATATAGATTAGACATCCATGACCACTGTCGGCAGTGCCAAAGCATTTATGGACATTTTGAAAGATGATTAGAAAGTGAATCCCTTTGCTCACTTTCTGGCAATGGATTTTTCAGGGAAATTACTTTTCAGTTATTTTCTGCTGAACATTACAATGTTGTTCAAGGGACATGAACTTGTAAACAGGCTTATAAATGGCTTAGGCTGCACTACTGTTTATTCCATAGTGTTGAATTCTAGATATAGAGGATTTTTACCGCTGTGGTATGTGATTATCTGCTTTACATTGACTTGTAGTGTGAAACTCACTTTTTTTTTTATTCTGTCATCGTCGGAGCTGTGTAAATAAATGTAATGTTTCAGTTCTCTGTGGGATTTCTTTTTTCAACTTTCCAGGTGTAAACACATTTCTACAATGTATATATACAATATGAGATGCAAACTTAGGTTTGTTCAGTTAGAAAGGTTTTCTCCAAACACCACATCATCACCTGAGCAATGAGCTCCTTTTATTATTTCTAGCCGATACCTTAACAAGTCACTATAAATTTCCATTTTATATCTGAGCTGATTACTGTGCAGCATCTGATGGGTGCATGCTTTCCTTTCTTCTCTTTTCACACTGCTCTGAATTAGGAAAGTCACGCATCCCTGGTTGTATTTGTCACGAGTACCTACATCGGCCGTGCTATTTTGGTGTTATTAGATGCACTTTAACAGTCATGCTATCGTAACATGATTTATGTACCCTTTGTTAGCATGGGGCAACATGACCTGGATCAAATTAAAAGCAGCCAGATACATGTTCACAGAAGAATACATTTGCAAAGTATGATCAAGGGATCAGAGTTCTCTCTACTAATGATGATTGTTGGGGACTTTAAGGTTGTTTTCCCATTAAAAACAAGTTATTGTACTATACTACTATAATATTTTCATGAGCAACATGTAAATTGATATAACTGCTTCCCACCTGGCTCCCACACCTCCTTGTACACCTCAACCCACATGGTCTATAGACTGATATCCACATTGCTAGCTTTGCTACATGTATCCATTTGCCTCTACATAATAGGAAACCTAAAATAAATTTAAATAACTAAATAATAAATAACTTGTGTTATTTATAATGCCTGTTTTCCATCTGTTAATTGCTATGCCCTGCTTACTTACTTCTTCAACAAGGTCTCGGAGAAATAACATTTGAATCAGAGGAGGGTACAACTAACTAAACTAAAAAAATAAAGTAAGATTAAGGGTAGGGAAATACAAATCACCTGGGTAAGGTTAGAGAAAAACCTGGTCCTAGATAAACGAGACAGGAAATGAACCCAGGCCACTGGTGTCAAAGGTAAGTGTAACGCTGGTCCTTGACAGCATGAAATATAAATAAATTCACCTACAAAAACAAACTGAAATACAGTTTAGGTTTCCAACTTGGAACATACGATCTCTGCTCACATCAATGTATCCTACTGTCAACATTAGTTTCTTCTAACCATAACCATGTTTCCCTGGGGGTGGTTGTGGCTCAGTACACTACAGCCCAAATTGCTCCCTATTGTAGAGTAATAACACACTACTCTGTTTTGGTTGAAATTAGCCCACAAAACTGCAATACATCTTTATCACAGAAAGTTACACCAGAGTTTGTGTTATTATATATAAAGTACAGCAGAACAAGTTAGCAGGACCAAAAGAAATTATTGGAAAACACAATTACCCATGCTTTATTTCTTCATTATGTATTATTTGGTTGTTTACTTATTAATGTGCATTAGAATCTCATGCCATGCAGTTGCATAGTTTTTCTTTGCTTCATTACAGATTCCACACACAAAACGAGGAACATTATTAGGGTACATGCAAATGTGGAGACAGCAGCTGTTAACTATGCCTGCATTTCCAGATGCTAACAAAGATAGGTCAGCTGTGAATATGTCTAGCCCCTTAAAAATAGTGCATACCGATGAAAACATATGTGCTTCATGGACAGTACATGTTTGTGTTACCTTTCAAAACAATATGTTAATAGCACCACATATAGACACCGTATGCGTCAAAACATTCATTATACACACACACAAACCATCAATGACAGAATGCAAGAGGGATGCAAAGGCAACATGGGCTGTGGGTCCCCACTATAATCTCACACAGAATGGCAGCGGTGACAGAATGAGTTTTCTCCCCATTGAATAGTGAGACGGCTCTTTGTGTCTTTTTGATTTTCTCCCTTTTCAGATGATGTGTGGGGAAGGAAGGCTCCCCTTTGTGTCAAGCCACAAGACTTAAAAGCGAGGTTAGATCTGGATGCATTTGGTTGTGTGACACGAAGTGAGAGAAAGAGGGATGGGTACACAATGCATAAACTGCCTGGATCCATGTTTTTCTATGATACTAGCACAAATAATGTTTCTGGAGAAAAATAGCATCATTGCAGCTAAATTTGTTAATATTGAAGACTGAACAAGAAAATGACAAGATAATTTGTTTTCCCTCTAACTGAATTTGTTCTGTAGTGCACATTTCTTTGCCTGTACATAAACAGCGACTGCTGCTTTCAAAAGGCTGCTGAATGTACAATGTATTGCTTAGCTCCATGAAATTGCAAGAGTGGACGCAAGTAAAATCCTTATATCTCAAAGGGCAAACTTTTGCCCTTGTTTAATTTTAGTTTCTCAATTACTTAGTCCATTGTTTTAATCTCTTCAGGGACAGATGCTAGATTAAGAGGAGGGGAAGATAAAAGGATTGTGTTTCACACTACCACTCATTTACCTACAGAAGCACTCCACTTAACTAGAGTACACATCTGTGTGTTCACCTTGACTTTCCTATTTAATTCAGCTTCCTATGATAAGCAGTAAAATAACCAAATCAGCCTTGATTGAACCAAAATATCGCTACTCTATCATTAAGTAATATTTGGCAAAAATGTATTCACATGTTGTAGAGTCGCAAGGTTTTGTGTGTGCATGTGTGTGTGTGTGTGTGTGTGTGTGTGTGTGTGTGAATATGTGTGTGTGTGAATATGTGTGTGTGTGAGTATGAGGGGCCGCCAGGGACATTATTCAGAATTACCTCTCACAAACACATGTGAAATGCTCTTACATACACTACTGAAACACTCACATAAACAACTGAAAGATTATTCGCTCGCACACACTACTGAAAAGCTCTCACACATACAAGTGAAACGTTGTTATAAACACTACTGAAACGCTCTCGCACGTAACACTAAAATCCTCTCACGCGCAACACTAAAACGCTCTCATAAACGCTACTGAAATCCGTTTCAGTATTGCGTGTGAGAGGATTTCAGTTGAACAGGAAGGCGTTTCAGTTGAACAAGAAGGCGATTCGGTGTAACAGTAAGGTGGCTGGGCGTTTCAGTGTTGCGCGTGAGAGCGTTTCAGTTGTATGTGTGAGAGCGTTTCAGTTGTATGTGTGAGAGCGTTTCACTTGTACGTGTGAGAGCGTTTTCACTTGTATGCTTTTCAGTAGAGTATATAAGAGTGTTTTACTTGTATGCGTGAGAGTGTTTCAGTAGCGTTTATAAGAGCGTTTCACTTGTTTGTGAGAGGTAATTTTGAATAATGTCCCTGACGGCCCCTCATACATATGTGTGTCATTATTGCAATGCAAAGTAAAACGTAAATGTATGACCTGAGTTCTGCGTGTGCTATTCAGGCACCATAGACTGCCAAGCCATGCTCTGTGAGGCTGTATTTTGGCACAGCAGGGCCTCATGCTAAATGCTAACGTCAGCATGTTAACATGCTCACAATGATATTGAGGGCTGTCATTCTGTGTTGTTCAATTGGGATTAAGCTGCTAGTTATACATTTGCTAGCTGCTAGGTTAAGTAGCCATGTGTTTTCAGCCCTAGCGGAGAGGATGGTTTGTTTACACCAGCAGCTAAGTTTACAAGATATTGTCCAAATGTAAAGACTCGTGGCAAACTATATGTTAGACTACAAACCGTGGGCTTTCTTTTTAGCTTGTTTGTACAAAAAGAAAAGAAAAGAAAATTGCTATTTGCAGATTAGCACTGGGGTTGTTAAAACAGTGCTGTGTAGAGAACGCATGCAAACGGAACAGATTTAAATAGCGTTTTCTTCCTGTTTATGCCTGTTAAGCTGATGAGAGACATTGGGCTGACACTGCTACTTAAATTATCAGTGGTGAAGCCTATGGGCATAAGGCTGCTGATATGCCCGGCATTATTAACGACTGACAATGGCTGGTTGTCAAGTGCAATAATGTATTGGGTAAAAGCCTGTTATTTTTGCAGCCAAAAATCTCCAATCGGCTGGCATTGCTCCTCTTCCACCGCCTAAACCTGCTCGACAGAGAGGTTAATGTCACGTTGCTTTAAGGTGATATCGGAGTGGGAGTATTGGAGTAATTTTATGATTACAAGCATGTGTACATGTGCACAGCATCAGAGCGAAACCCGATACTGGTATCGGTGCATCCCTACTCTCAAGCTAGACTTGCAATTATTTTCTCACAGATCAATGTATTATTTATTCCCTAAGATGTTTACTCTACATATGTGCAACTACTCCTATGTAATAAAATTTTCCCAAATGTAATGACATTTTCAAAAGATTCTGACATTTTTACATCAATAATGTGACTTTTATGATCGTTAGGCCTATATTAATTTATAAGATAAGTTAATATCATAGAATAGATTGTGTAAAAAAATTTCATAACCACAATAGTATGTAGTTTCTCTCTGAAAACTTTTGAATGGCAATCACTCAGTCCCAATAAGTAAGTCCCAGGCTCGCTTAGTGGGATATATTAACCTAAAAAAACACAGCAGTGAATCTAAGAAGTTGATAAATTTGCCAAGTTTCATGTAAATGAACTCCCAGGGGAATTCCCTCAGTGTGCATGTAGAACAGAGGATGATTATATTTAACAATGGAAAGATTTCCTCTGTGTAAGCCAATCGTCACATCCTCTGTGCGCTCCCTGCTTGCTATTGTTATACTCTGCCGCATTTGTTTTATACCTGTTATTGACTGCCATTCACTCCATCACTGAACCATGACTACAGATGCTTGATGTCCCTGTTTGTTCCTTTTCAGAGGCAAAGAACTGAGAGGAAAGAAAGACACAGGATTGCAATGGAGGTAATTGATAACCAGCTTAGCATGCCAGTGACTGTGGCTTTCAGGACGTTAAGGAAATGAAAATGCAAGTCTTTGCATACATTAACAAATAGGCAAACCAAAATAGAACCACAACAGCGGCGCTGTTCTTGAGGAAGAAGTTTAGTGACTTGGGATGTTAAGATGTCTGGTTTCTTTGCAAACATAAGGGGTAACAGAGGGTGCAAGTATTAATATTAAGTGTAGTTTTCATTTCCACCAGAATGGATTTCCTTTTTACAGAAATACTGAAAGTGTTCACAGTACAAAGACTGACATATTTTTTCATGTCTGCCAAACCTGAGCACCATTTACTGAAATGTAATGTAATGAAATGTAATTCATAAATGTACCTGAAAATGATGCCATCATTTCCAGCATTACCCCATTTCTGGCTATAGTGATGAACACACCTGTGACATTTCAGTCACTCTCTCTGTAACTAATATTTGTCCTTGTTAGCTGTCTCAAATTCTCCACATCCTGATACAGTCAGCAAGCCATCTACTTAGGAACAATTAGAATATGACGCTTCTAATAACTGTACAGCTATAATTCTTGCTGCTACTGGTATTGCTAATTACTATCAATATTGCTTAATGGTATACTTTTCTTCTACCACTACTCTTCCTCTTCTTCTTGTGAAGTGACCTATATGCACTCTATACCAGATGACTCAGGACAGCTGAGGTGCTGCCATCTGGGATTCTCCATAGGGTTCCATCAGTAACATATCTCTGTAAACTTCGGTTATTTGCAAGTGCAAGCTGCCTCCCACTGAAAATTGCGAACCTCACCTCTCATACCTTTTAAAGATAATCTTATGTTTTGCCAATTCATAGCAGCTACTTGGGAATTGCATGTGAGTCAAAACGACACTATCCAGGGTTAGTGGTAGGTTACTTATATCTTTTCTACTACACTTTTCTGCCCACCTCTCTCCCGCTTGGAAGCTCCAGAGGAGCAGATGGCTTGGCATCACCCTGACAGCCCAGTGTCAGCCTGTCTCTTTGGTTTGTCATCCAATCCAAGACTAGCTGTTAGCCTTGAATAAACACAGAAAGTGGCACACAAAAATTAGGCATAAACAATTTGAGGGCACTATTGAACTGGAATATGAAAACCCACCAAGATATGCCTCAATCAGAAAAAACAGGTTTGCACAGCAGGACTCCCCCTCAAGGGGCTGAAACCATTAAAATGTGACAGAATAAACAAACACATTTACTTTGCACAGTTGGTGTGAAATGCCTTTATTTATTTTATATCAGCTCTAGGTGAGCTCAGGATGTGCAAAGTTTTCTCTGTGATTATTTCAATTTTCTTCCTTGAGAATGCCAAAAGAAAAGCGCTGTTCATAAGACTGCAGGTACCCAGAGCAGCAGGACCACATTGGCCAGTCTATTTTGTCTGAGACTTAGTTAACCTGTCAACATAAAGCAAGTCTAATTGTGTTGCATTACTTTTATTTATTTTTTTAACCTTTATTTAAGCAGGAAGTCCTTTGAGATTAAAATCTCTTTTTCAAGGGAGATAGCTAGGATATCTATATGTGGAGTCTCTAATGACTCCACACATCTATTCTGTTTTTATTATCCTAAAGAAAATAAAAATAACCTCAAACTGTTTTCCCTCAAAACTGATTTGGCAAACATTACTTTTGCATTTATGTCCTTCAGCCTAGACAAAAGCTGCACGAGGCACTGACAGAGACACTTATGTTCTAGCAGATGTTGTCTGCACAGAGTAGCCATTATCTCTCCCCTGTGTCTCCCAACGGGGTTGCTAGATTCTGACTTAGGTATGTTCACATGAACTGGTGCTTTAAGTCACGCTCTTGTGAATTTATTTATTTATTTCATGCATTCGTCAAAGAGCTCTGGGTAACGGAGGGAAAGGAAAAATAGGCAACCCTTTGTTTCACAATGTAAAGAATTTATACTGAGACTGCATATGTTCTCAGTGTCCCACACACCTTAAACAACTGCCATAGTATAAGTCAGTGTTTAGGTCCATTAACATTGTTTTTGAGTATGTGTATATCTGTGTTTGTGAATACTGTTTATAGTGTAAGTAAAGCTCATGCAAGCAAGATTAGATATTTTGGTATATGAATGTAGTCATTTATAGAAATACAGCACACGATTAAAAAAATAAAGAAAAAACTGAATACAGAAGATAATTATTTTTACAAGAGCAGACCCAAGGGAATTGTATTCGACATAAATGCATTTTCCATCTTGCCAGGACATTTACCTCCAGCTATGTCTTTAAGATGAGAGTAAGACAACTGTGTTATTAGCTTGATGTGGTATTAAATTTAGTGAGTAAATGACTCCACTGGTTTTCAAAGTTTGCTGAGTCTGAGCTCTTTTTCTTGCATGAACGACAATTACTGTATCTTGTAATCTCTGACTGGTAGTTGCTCTGTTAGAGAACCACTAGCTGTCTCTGGGGAGATTATTCCCCGGAGTCCTTACGTTTTTTCGCCCAGCAGTTTTCCTTGAATTAGGGTGGCACCTAAATCATGGTTGCAGCTGTCGCCGTGGTCCTGCTCCGCACCTTGCTATGCCCTGCTACACCCTGCTACGCTCTGCAGTGCCCTGCTACATCCTGCTATGCCCTGCAGTGCCCTGCTACACCCTGCTACACCTTGCAGTGCCCTGCTATGCCCTGCAGTGCCCTGCTACACCCTGCCGTGCCCTGCTACGCCATGAACTACAAATACTATTTCTAGTATAGTTCCATTATCTTTATTGTGACTATTATTGCCACTTTTCATCACACCCCCAACCGGCACCGTCAGACACCGCCTACCAAGAGTCTGGGTCTGCCGAGGTTTCTCCCTAAAAGGAGTTTTTCCTCGCCACTGTCGCACTAAATGCTTGCTCTTGGGGGCATTACTGGAATTGTTGGATCTTTGTAAATTATAGAGTGTGGTCTAGACCTACTCTATCTGTAAAGTGTCTTGAGATAACTCTTGTTATCATTTGATACTATTAATAACATTGAATTGAATTATATCAATGACTCTCCACTTGATGCAGGAAAGATGCAGGAACAAAGCAGTGTTTGTACAATGTGCATGTGTGATTCTGTGTGAGAAACAAAGAGAAAAGTTGGAAAAAAAAGAAAGAAAGAAAGGAAGAAAGCTATAGAACAATCATATTAGGGAATTGGAGTGCATCAGTGTTATGTGAAATGAGGTGCCCCACTACAGGTTGGTTCCAGGCAGTGAAATGATACATGAAAAGGAGAAACAACAGTAGTCAATTACAACAGTGCATGATTAACCTAAACTAATTAAGACCTCTGGGTAATGGAGGGAAAGGAATCACTAGCCGTCCCTTCCCTTTTTACAGTGTGAACGCCCAGTGCAGAATCTGTGCTGAGGCCGCCTTTGTTCTCAGTGTCCCGGTCCTCAGCCCATCTGAACGAATGCCATTTCTGCTGTTACTCTCCCTCTCTGTCTCTCTCTCCAACTTACAGTATGTTTCAGTCTGTATGTTTGTGTGCATCGCTGTGGATGTACAGTACCGTTACCTCTGTTGGCCAAACAATCTGGTGTTTGAACGTTTTATCAAGCACATTTCATTACACATAAACCCAAAGTGCTATTCATTAAAAACAGGCTTGTTATGTCGCCTTCAATGGTAAAAATATAGGCATAAACATTAGAACAAAGTATAAACAGAAATAAGATCACAGGATAAGCAAACAAAAACAAACAAGTGCAACCATTCAATTTAACAATTTGCGACAGCACTCGCCACTCCGACTCCACTGCATGCACCCTAACATCACAGAAGCGCACTTGACATCATTAGCCTGTTTCAGAATATAGCTAAGGTAAATTACTTTTCTGATCGTCAAAACCACACCAGAGATGTTTGGCTTGAAAATATATGCTAATAATCAGGCTGCAATGACCTCGCCAACAATTTCTGTATAACCTAACTTGTGCCTTCTCCACAGCAAATGTGTCCTAACCACGTCACAGCGGTTTCTGTTACACAAAACATATGCAATGAAAACAATCGTACTTACAGGCATTGCCCTCACAGGGAACGGAATTATCTTTAAAGCAACTTATTCTTTTTGCAGAATAACCACAGTTTCAGGAGACACTGAACCAGCGTGTAAACCGTAGTTATTTTCCACACGTGAACAGCAAGTAAGCTGAACGTATTCCTGTATTTCAGGATAATTAGCTACCAATTGTGCCCAGTAGATGGCACTCAAACACACACACACACAAATGACACGAGAAACGGCTTATCATTAATTCTCATCTCAGCTGAAAAGACAGTCGAAAAGTTTCTGTCCCGAACCTCCTTCCAGGATAACTGAAGTTGCTTGGCTGACAGGACTTTTCAAATCCTTCTGTAAAGTTAACGTTAGTTAGATGCTCTTCAGCTGCCCCAACAGAGTTTGCCTCGGCGGCAGACGAGGAAACATCAACTGTAACATCTACAGATGAAATCTTGCTAATTTTAGCCGCATTACTATGCCGGAAGAAAAAATCTTGTATCCTTTTCTGCAACATATTCTTCTCTACAACTAACGTTCCAGTCAACTAGCTTCAGCCTGCTCGCTTCTCAGCGAGTCACGTCACTTGACTCACTTTCACCTCTATAGCAGCTATATCAGTTTATTTTTAGTAGGCTATATTCAAACCTATCCATACATCTTTTTTGCTATTTGCCTCATTATTTGATACACAAAAATATAAATAATGTCAGACAGCGAATTAGTAATTATTTAAAAAATAAAAATGATAAAATCCAGCTCCAGCCAGCAGGGGGTGCTGCAGCACCCTCAGCACCCCCATTCCCGCACCCTTGCATAAGGTGTCCTTAATGAGTCATATTAAGGTAATATTGAGCTGGGGAACATAGGACCCTGGGAACATAAGATACGAGAAAGCCTTATATTTACAAGACAAATATGAGAGTGGAATCCATCTTCTCATCTAAATCTTGGCAATAATGCAAATAAGTGATATATAACAAAAGCAAAAACAAATCATTATTAAAATCCTTCTCAAATAAACAATGTAATTATTGGAGCTTATCTAAGTGACTCTTTATTTTCACATTCAGGATATTGCTAATTTCAAACTGCCAAAATTCTTAACAATTTTTTAAAGCATTAGCATGTCTGTAGAGACACATTTGTTTTACATATACAGGGACACAGATGCTTTTCGTGATGGTCATTTCACAATATCTTATAAACTATCGCTTTAGTAATATCAGTCACAAAATTAAACACCAATAACAATATAGAGTTGCACTGTAAGACTGCAAAGGAAAATGAATTGCCCTCTGCCACTCTGTTTTTCATGCATTTTTGCCCATTTTCATTCATCAAGAATACACTACACAGGCATGCTGTGTTTATTTTAAATGAATTGGATTGTTGGTAGAAGAGACATGAAGGGGGAATCGCTATTAACATTCCTGTCATACATAGCCTGCTCTATAAAGCTATGGAATGAAGCATCCTGTCATGCTAATTGCACTGCTGCACTTTCACGCAACTTCACCTTGATGAAAACTCTTCCCGCTGTGTATAAGTCTGAGAATGTCAGTGGTCTGAGTACAGGGGCTTGTTGGAAAGCGTGATGAGAAAAAAAAACCCCAAAAAACGACATGGCTCTTGGTCAATTGCTTACTCTATGGATCATGGAACATTAAGAGCCAGAGAAGCATCACAACAGACAAATATATTTGCATCATGTATGCAAAATCAGAAACCGAGGACCATGGGGAGATGCATGGGCTTTGCTAATTTGGAAAACTAAGTATTACCTAATTATGTTAGCGCTCTGAGAATATCTGTTCTGTTAATGCTAAATGGGTGATTGGTTGTTTTAGTCTCTAAAAGATAATTTCCTTAATAATGCACTGATGGGGAATGATTGACTGGGTTGATGTGGATCAATGCAGGTTGCTCTTTAATCAGGACACAAATATGCATAAACTGTCTCGCAGGTGACCTGGATCCACTCAGCTTTGAAGTCGTCAGTGATCTTCACTAATCATCAATTTGCAAGAGCTCATCATTTAGAAAAAAAGCCTTGCTCCTTGCTTTGCATTTTGGGAATTAAAAGAGGCTATTTTCCCCATCTCTACTTTGGGTATGCATGGTGCTGCTTAAGAGCCTGCAGGAAGCAAAATGCTGAATTGCTGTATTTTAAATTTAATAATCTGTTTTCTCAGTGTATATGCACCCTCTACATATATATATATATATATATATATATATATATAATATATATATATATATATATATATATATATATATATATATATATATATATATATATATATGCACACTCCAACTTATCTGAATTAGCCTATGCCTCCCAGTTGTTGTCTTTATCATTTTCAGTGTTGCAAGTCAACCGAAAGAAATACCCAACGTTATAATAATTTACAGATAAAGTTATACTTCAGCCACTTAAAAACCAGACATATAAAGTGTTAGAAAATAATTCCATCTTCAACTGAATGAAATCAGATCCCTTCTTTAACACAACCTTTGTCACATTGTAACACTATTTCTGTCACTCAAACTACTGTGGGAAGTAAAGCCTAGACAAGAAATTATCACATCTCCACTAATGATAGGGATTCTCTGACATTACATTATCTGAGCTGATTCTTTTCCCCCAAATTGTCTGTCTTGCACAGAGCCCTTCTTTGACTTTTCTAATCAACTAACTTCCTATTCAGGTTAAGTCTGCCCAAAATGCCAACTTTCCTGCCATCTAATGTCACATTGTTCAAGCGTCAATGTTTTGAATTCAGTTTTTACATGGTAATAGTCTATGAGGACTAATTAAAGAGAGGCCAGATGTCACAATGTATTGTTATGCATCAACTGGCCTAACCCTTGATATTAGAATTAGTGAGGCCGAGATCAGAATTTAAATAATATATTTGACATTAACTCAACAGTTTAATTTAACAACATTTAGTACAATTTGGGCATTTTCAACTGGATTATGGCACAGAGGACATACAGAGTTATAATTTATTATGTGTACTGATGAAAACCCCACCCATAAAATATTCCCAGCCAGCTGTATAGTTCTAATCTAAAGGAACACTATATATTACAGGCTATTTCTATAGTGTGCATTGTTTGCATAAACACAGCCTTAAGCCTTTACACAAAATATTTGCACTGAAAAACAGCAGAATGACTAAAGGCGATCCACTGTGCAATGTGTTGCAGGACCAGGAGATATCTCAGTAATAAACCAGGTTCCAGCACTAACATATCGCAACTCAGTGTGGCAGCAGTGGATTTTAGGAAACCCCTTTGAATCAAGAGCCGTTTAGGGCTCATGAATTTCTGATGTATTACTTTTACTCTCTGCTGTGTTCTGGTAAAAAATTCCCAATTTACAACTTTTGCAACTAATGTAAGGGAACATCAAAATCACATATTCTTGCACAAACATTCAGATATGGGCTGTACAATATTAAAGAGACTGTAGAGACTGTATGTGATTATATGGCGTTTAATAAGTACTGTACCTAAGCTCAGTTTTGAGGTTCTTGTACTTTACCAAAGCCTTTACATTACATCTGCTTCTTTATACTTCTATACCAGTACATTTTAGAGGGAAATATTGTACTTTGTATCCCCTACATTAGTTTGAAAGCTATAGTATTTTACAGATTAAGATTTTATATACAAAACAAATGTTCATCTCATAAGATCAGGGTAAGCACTGCCCGATGGCCAAAGATTCATCTAAACCAGCAGATCAAAGGCATTTGCAGTTTGTATGTGTTACTGCATTTGTTCCTTCATTTATTTTTTTATTTTTTATATGTCTAGCCAGGTGTTGTTAAGAGTCATTGTTGCCTCTGGTTGAGAACTCCACTATCCATCCATCCATCCATCTTTGTCTGCTTATCCGGTATTGGGTCGCGGGGGTAGCAGCTCCAGCAGGGGACCCCAAACTTCCCTTTCCCGAGCCACCTTAACCAGCTCCGACTGGGGGATCCCGAGGCGTTCCCAGGCCAGGTTGGAGATATAATCCCTCCACCGAGGCCTCCTCCCAGCTGGATGTGCCTGGAACACCTCCCTAGGGAGGCGCCCAGGGGGCATCCTTACCAGATGCCTGAACCACCTCAACTGGCTCCTTTTGACGCGAAGGAGCAGCGGCTCTACTCCGAGCTCCTCACGGATGACTGAGCTTCTCACCCTATCTCTAAGGGAGACGCCAGCCACCCTCCTGAGGAAACCCATTTCGGCCGATTGTACCCTGGATCTTGTTCTTTCGGTCATGACCCAGCCTTCATGACTATAGGTGAGGGTAGGAACGAAAACTGACCAGTAGATTGAGAGCTTTGCCTTATGGCTCAACAACGGTGCGATAAATTTAATGTAATACCGCACCCGCTGCGCCGATTCTCCGACCAATCTCCCGCTCCATTGTCCCCTCACTCGCGAACAAGACCCCAAGGTAGTTGAACTCCTTCACTTGGGGTAAGGACTCATTCCCTACCTGGAGAAGGCACTCCATTGTTTTCCTGCTGAGAACCATGGCCTCCGATGTAGCGGGGCTGTCAACCAAGACAACCCCTCCACACCCAGAGCTTAAAGCATTTCTGGACGGATCTCATCAATCCCTGGAGCTTTGCCACTGTGGAGTTGTTTAACTACCTCAGCAACTTCCACCAGGGAAATTGACGACAATCCCCCATCATCCTCCAGCTCTGCCTCTACCATAGAGGGCGTATTAGTCGGATTTAGGAGTTCCTCAAAGTGCTCCTTCCACCGCCCTATTACCTCCTCAGTTGAGGTCAACAGCGTCCCATCCTTACTGTACACAGCTTGGATGGTTCCCCGCTTCCCCCTCCTGAGGTGACGAACAGTTTTCCAGAAGCACCTTGGTGCCGACCAAAAGTCCTTCTCCATGTCTTCTCCGAACTTCTCCCAAACCCGCTGCTTTGCCTCTTTCACAGCAGAAGCTGCAGCCCTTCAGACCCTTCGGTACCTTGCAACTGCCTCTGGAGTCCTCTGGGATAACATATCCCGGAAAGACTCTTTCAGTCGGACAGCTTCCCTGACCACCGGTGTCCACCACAGTGTTCATGGATTACCGCCCCTTGAGACACCTAAGACCCTAAGACCACAGCTCCTCGCTGTAGCTTCAGCAATGGAAACTTTGAACATTGTCCACTCGGCTTCAATGCCCCCAACCTCCACAGGGATGCACGAAAAGCTCCGCCGGAGGTGTGAGTTGAAAGTCTGTCGGACAGGGGCCTCCTCCAGACGTTCCCAATTTACCCACACTACCCGTTTGGGCTTACCAGGTCTGTCCAGAGTCTTCCCCCACCCCCTGACCCAACTCACCACCAGATGGTGATCGGTTGACAGCTCCGCCCCTCTCTTCACCCGAGTGTCCAAAACATACGGCCTCAGATCAGATGAAACGATTATGAAATCGATCATTGACCTTTGGCCTAGGGTGCTCTGGTACCAAGTACACTTATGAGCATCCCTATGTTCGAACATGGTGTTCGTTATAGACAATCCATGACTAGCACAGAAGTCCAACAACAAACAACCACTCTGGTTTAGATCAGGGAGGCTGTTCCTCCCAATCACGCCTCTCCATGTGTCTCCATCATTGCCCACGTGCGCGTTGAAGTCCCCCCCAGCAGAACTATGGAGTCCCCCACTGGAGCCCCATGCAGGACTCCACTCAAGGTCTCCAAGAAGGCCAAATACTCCGAACTCTTGTTTGGTGCATATGCACAAACAACAGTCAGAGTTTCCCCCCCCCACAACCCGCAGGCGTAGGGAGGCGACCCTCTCGTCCACCGGGGTAAACGCCAACGTAGCGGTGCTCAGCCGGGGGCTTGTGAGTATCCCCACACCCGCCCAGCACCTCACACCCTGGGCAACTCCGGAGAAGAAAAGAGGCCAACCCCTATCCAGGAGTATGGTTCCAGAACCGAGACTGTGCGTAGAGGTAAGCCCCACCAGATCTAACCGGTAGCGCTCCACCTCCCGCACAAGTTCCGGCTCCTTCCCCCACAGAGAGGTGACATTCCACGTCCCTAGAGCCAGCGTCTGCTGCCCGGGTCTGGTCCGTCGAGGCCCCTGACCTTCAATGCCACCCGTGTGGCAGCGCACCCGACCCCAGCGGTTCCTCCCACAGGTGGTGGGTCTATGGGATGGAGAGATGGATGCCACATAGCTTTTTCGGGCTGTGCCTGGCCGGGCTCCGTGGCAAACCCGGCCACCAGACGTTCGCTGACGAGCCATCCATCTGGGCCTGGCTCCAGACGGGGGCCCCAGGCTTCCTCCGGGCAGGGTCACTCCATCTCTTCCTCGGTCACTCATAGGGTTTTTGAACCATTCTTTGTCTGGCCCCTCACCTGAGACCACTTTGCCTTGGGAGACCCTACTAGGAGCACAAAGCTCCAGACAACACAGCCCTCAGGTTCATAGGGAAACACAAAGCTCTCCACCACGATAAGGTGATGGTTCCCGGAGAGGGAGAACTCCACTAGGTCTCAAATAATGTATTTTTTAGAGGCACAGTGTGGCGCAATGCTGAATAATAAATATTCTAGGGGCTGTATAGATCAAATCTGGCAACCAGAAGCTCCTGTCATGACCAATTATAAATGATTTGTGACTCAAAAACTCGCTGACAGGCATGAGGCAGCTGTACCTGTAGCCAATGTCAGTCAACGGACAAAACTGCACCGGTTAACCCTGTGTTGAAAAGGGGGAGATGCAGCCTTGAATATTTTACAATGCCTTCATTATGACTGCATGTAATTACTGCCTTCCCTATAATGCTTGACTAAGCCTGGAAGGTTTGAATTTGTTTTTCCCCAACAAAAACATATTACTGTAATGGTTTAAAACTCATTTAAGTACTTTGATCACTAAGTAATGCATGTGCTGATACTTTCTAATTCACTTCAAAGTGAACACTGCTGCTTTATTAAGCCTCTCGAAAGTTCGCCCCAGTGAAGTGGCACTGCTGCTCCTTCAAAGCTATGTGGAATGTGATTTTTCAGATTCTGTTTTTCTTTGCACTTCAATGAGCTCCTAGTTTGCCTGTGGTGACATGACTATGAGGAAGGCTTGGGGATTATTTTCTGTGCCTGGGTTGAACCCAGAAAGTTTATGGACTTAAGAAGAGATAAACAACTCATCACAAAAACTCTGAGGTCACTTTCATGTCACTGCTTCCTTCACTTATCTCACCATCAATGTCTACATTTTCTATACAAAAAACATTTGGAGATGAGTTATCATGGCCAAACTACACCGTAAAGTATGTTGTTGGGATTGTTGACAGAAAATATTCATAATCAATAATTTTCTAAATCCCTTGAATTAATTTGATTTCCATCCATACATGTATTGGTGTCAAGTTTTATTTGATGCTTTTTTGAATTAGAATGTTTTTATTGTCAATAAAGACGCAATGTGATAAAACAGAGATGTAAAAAAATGTGTCTAAGAAAATTCAGTTTGATTCACTCTGACTTTACAGCCAAGCTTGTTATAGTACATAACAGCACAGCACCAACATCACACAGCCACAGTAAGATATATAATCACATAAAATACAATACACATAACAGTACTTTAACGCCCACAAAATGCAATAACATTGGCACACATAATCACATTATATACAGTATGTATAATATCACATAACATAACACAGATGCACAACATCACCACAGCCTCAATATTGAAGTGAAAGGAAAGTGTGAATATTCTATCGGGGAGAAGCAAGTGCTGGGCGAGCTGGGGGATTAATGTTAGGAGTTCAGTGTCTTTATTGCAGTGAGGATAAAGCTGTTTTCACAGTGGTTTGTCTCGGTGGTCAGTGATTTGTACTGTAGCACCACTCGGCAGTCTCGAAGGAACCGTTGGTGCATTAGAACCTAAGTATGTATTTTGCTTCTTCAGATAAAACCATGCAACACATGGCACATGACACTTCTGTGTCTGGCATTTCTATTACGTGTTTGCTATCAAGTAAATTGCCTCTTGAAGATTAAACCTGCTGGAATTCCCCCATCATATTATTTCTATAAGGAAGCCTGCAATGTGCTTTCAGTAGAAGTATTTGGCAAGGTTAGTTTTTGAATGGCCAATAAGCGTGATCTCTTTTCTGATGGTTTAAAGAGTTTTAAAAAATGTACATAAACATTGCTCTCCAGTAAATTCTGTAGCTCATCAGGCCTGTTAAGGTTTTACAGTTTATTAGGTTTCACTGTCAAATAGTGCATACGTCATCATCGAACCAAACTGTACACAATATTTGCACTCTTGATCCGAGCACTGATCTCTGACCCGTGTCTTTCTAAAGAGCTCTGGAAAGGAGCCTATTAGCAGAATCTTGAAACAAGGAAGCAACGTGTTTTGCTGAAGCAGTGCGTAATAGCGTCATGCACCAGATCAATAGCTCAATCAGGCTTTCATTACTAATTTGCAGGATTCTTTCCTGCAGCACAGAATATTAAAAAGAGAGCTGCTTGTCTTACAGTACACTACACTAGCTGCAGAGCTACCATCACCTCACCAAATTACATCTGTCTACATGTTGTGCCTCATTTTATTGCTATGCAGCCTAATAAAGCAATTACACCTTGAGCAAAAATCAAGAGTTGCTCTGTCTTACAAGGTTAATCGGATAATTTATAACAAGCCTGTTGCAAAGCCACCTCTGCTCAAGGCAGTTCAGCTGAGGCAGCAGTAGATGTACAGGTATGCAAGCAAACACATATACACACAAACACACACACTTATATCCATGCAGGCGTTTGCCGAGTACACACAAGTTTGGCATGACCCTTATCAGAGTCTGGCAGTCTAATTACAGCTCAGGCAGTGGGAATCCATTGATTTGAAGATGCATGTTAGCACACCTGTGTGCTGAATCCATTACCATCTTTATCTTAATGGCTCTGGGAAAATGCTTCATTAAGGCTCATTACAATAATGTGAGGCATTAAGCATTAATTAGTTTACTATTGTGGACTGTCAGATTTACTTTTCAGACAAAAACAAAATGTTCTGTAGTTCAATAGGTTGGAATAGAGTAAAGCTACAGTCTTTATCAAACACCTTGTTCCATACAATATTCAAGGATAAGTATTTTTTTATTAGTTTTTTTTATTCCACATGGAGCACCAGATGGGTGGCACACCAGGGCAATTCAAATATTGACATCCACAGCTAAATACAATGAATTAACTTTTAACAAGTTAAGTTTCAAATAATTGTCTGATTGTCTTAACATTTGGACAGACAGCAGAAGAGCTAAGAATGATTTGCAAATACCATATGACCCAGATCTGCCAGGTAATGTATACTGCTGACACCATATGGAGGGAATGGTCCTTGGACTATAATGAGCTGTGAAATTATACTATTAATAGAGAAGCCAGGGCTCCAGTCTGCCCAGTTCCTTCTGTTAACTTGGAGAAACTGAGCCGAGGACACTGAGGATGAGGACAACTTATCCAACTTAAATTCTGATGACTGAGTAGAGAGATATGGTGCAGGAGGCTCTCAGAGATGTGAACACTGAGACATAATCATGACGGCTGAATATTATGGAGTAAAGTTATTTTAGGAGTGGAAGGACTGGAAGAGAGGCAATGGCAGGGAATGATTGACATCTTGCAGGGCACACTCAGACTCCTTTGGATAGAAAGATTTTTTTGTCGAAGGAAAAAGTGGCTTGAATTTACATCACCTTCATTATTTTACCCAGCAAGGAGAATCTACAAGCAATATATCAAGTTTTTAACTGTTGCAGCACAATTTCTGTCAGGAGATGGCATGTATCGAACAAGAAGATGCAGGAAAACATTCCCTTGAAATGACAATTTGTCTGCACTTGCACTGTCAAACTCGCTTCATGTGTTTTTCCTTGAAGTTGTTCACATATAAGGGAAATAAAAAGTAAATGAGAAAATGGAGCAGTTTGAAGTCCCCTTTTCCAAACATTAATTGCTTAATGCTACATCAACTGCAAACGGTTTGTTTTTGAAATGGGATGTAATAAACATAAGGCAAAGGGATGCAGAAGACTAAATGTAAGCATAACAACTAGATGAGTTCATTGTGGACATAATGGGAGAGGTTGTGTTATGTTAACTCCAGCTGTGCCCTGAATCAAGCTAGTTCATCAAGCTGCAAACAGCATACAGTATACTGATGGAACAAGGAGCACACTGAGAATTACGGTGAAAAAGAAAACAATTATGGAATATTTAAGAAGAGAATTGAAGTTATTTATATATGAATATGTGACATTGAATTGTAAAACCGGAAACATGAACGTCAACCAAAAAAAGTGACACATTAAGCACTCCTTTCTGTACTCTGTCATGGACAAATGTTGATCTGTTTGCCTCTGGTATGTCGGGTATTCCTAGTTGAAAATGCCAATACACTCAGAAAAACAGACCTGCACTGGGAGTGATATATTTCAAATTGTTTGTGTGTGTGTGTGTGTGTGTGTGTGTGTGTGTGTGTGTGTGTGTGTGTGTGGCAAGTTGTAAAGCGCTTTGGATATGAGCGCTATATGAATGGAGCCACAATATTGGAAAATGCCAAATGTGTAGGAATTGTTGAAAACCAAAGCAATAATAGTTATGTAGTGTGTGGCTCATTGTACTTCATTCAGCACTTTAGAGTATTTGAATTTACCCCCCCCCCCCAAAACACACTGTCAACATTCCAGCAGGACTGCAATAGCAATATATCAAAAAGTAGAGACCTCAGGGAGAAAATACCAAACATTGTTTTGCTTAGACAATAAAAAGAATAGGAAAAGAGACAGGAATTCCTTTCACACCCAATTGATTTCATCTAGAAGATAAGATGTCGTGGTAATGTTGTTTTCTGATGCTGTTCACAAAAAAACCCACATTTACTCTTCTACCAGGCTCTGACTGAGAACAGGTGGAGACCACTGAGGCAGAACACATCTCCCCTGATTTAGGTCATTCTTCGGTTATCTCATACATTTATATACTGTACCTATTTATTTATTTATTTTGATTCCCTCCTTCACAGCTCTCACAGTCACACTCGACCCTCCTTTTAACAACTCTAGCATCCCCCGGTCCCTCCTCCCTCCACCTCTCTCTTTGCCTTAGGCCCGTGGGTGGTTCAAATAATTTGCTTAATTTGTTGCCATTCACTCTCAGGACATGGATCAAAGAACTGTTAAATTGCACTGACGTGGCAGCATCTCAGAGTGACTGAGAGTGGAAGGAGAGAGGGAGACAGAGAGCGAGGTAAGCCCCCCAGCTAAAGGAGGAGACTTCCAACATCGTCACTGCCACCACTGTGTGTGTGTGTGTGTGTGTGTGTGTGTGTGTGTGTGTGTGTGTGTGTGTGAGGATATAGACACCTACTCTCTCCAATAGCAGGCCAAGTCCTGTTGCTGTGTGGATGCTGCTGATAATGGCTACAGCCAAGTGATATATTGTGTCAATAGATATCAGCAACCTACTACACTCGACTGTTTACTGGTGATGAAGAAAGAATGAGTGTTTATTTATACTGGGAATGTTATGGGATTAAAATAAAAGGGTGAGCCAGGAATGATGTAAACCTTTTGGATCTGAGCCTCATTTCCTGATCTGTTCGCAGTCCCAATACCCTCAACCAAGACAATTGCAATTTCTGCACTCAAACTACTGATCAGCACTTTCTCTTCACTTTCCTGTCTTATTCTTGCTAATTCTAATTAATAAGCGGCATGAAACGTCAACTTACCACAGAGTATGATCATGAAAAAGACCATTAGAATGATGCAATTAGCCAGAGGACTCCGATGAGAGATACATGCAATCAAAGTGTGAAAAAAGGAAGGGAGGCAAGTAGCAGTGGGCTGGGGGGATGGAGAAAAAAGCAGATGCTGCAAAAAAATAAAAAGATCTTCAAAGAGAGGGATGGGGTTGAAAACCCAGGAGAGGGAGCTGCGGGAGCACTTGTCTTCTTAGGCATAAATGTGACGGAGCTCCTCCCGGACCAGGGAAGACATAGAGAACCAATGAGCAGCAGAGGATAGTCTATCTTTCTTTATTTATCGCTCCATTTTTTTTTTTTGCTCTTTCCTTTTTTGTCTTAAATTGTGCAAGTGGAGGAAACATGAAGCATCTGTTGTAATTAAAATTGACAGTTACCTGTCATTTAAAAGGAAAGATGCTTCTACACACAGACAACTCATATTTGAATATAACAACTTTTGCTCACTTTGTTGATGAGTCTATAATGCTGTATATTTTGAGAAATAGATAGTTAACGTATATATGCATCATTGTATCAGATATTAGTTTTCCCAGTGAGACAGTAGATTGTCAATCCACAGCTGTCACGGCTGATGTGTTACGTGCCCTGCAATAGCAATACTATCAGACACAGCAACACATACAACCGGTCTGCAAATGCTTTCTCCATGAGGACTTCAGCACCATGGACAGAGACATTTTCTTCCATTGAAAAAAGAGCAGCTATGTTTTGAACTGAACATGCTGCACACTATATGAGCGTACTGCATATTGTACACTCAAGATGAACTGTGCAATAAGTCACTTTAAGATGAAATGTAAGTCAGCATGTAAAGAAAAAAAAAATACATTGCAAGATCTGATTAAAATGCATAACCACAACCTCAGTCCAACAGCGTTACATTTATGCACTGCTTTATTACAATGAGGTATGCTCAGGTAGAGAGGAGCAGTGGACACTAAAGGATGGATGAAGAAAATACATATTCAAACAATCGTTACCAGAGATGTAACGATACATTCAACTCACGATTCGATTTTCTCACAATTTTCTTCACGACAGAATGAACTGACTGAAAACATTCCTTTATTTCTATAAACTGTACAAAACAGAAGATGTGTCCTCTTATCAAAAGTATAAGAAATAGTATTTTATGTTAAACCACAAACAAATAAAAAATTAAAGGTTAAAGAAAGGCTTGTTGTTTGCTGAGACCAAATGGTTAAATTTAAATGATTTATTTAAAATGTAACAGAAATAATTTTACCACTCATTTGCAGTTAAACTACATAAAAGAAGAAACACTAGATGACAGAAGGGTATTTTACAACAAGACTGAACGCAACACAGGCTTACAGTGCCGGTCCCAAACTCAACACTTAGTCCCGCAATGGTGTCTCTAAGTGCAGCAATTCTGTGTCATTAGCTGCAGACTGTTGTACATCCTGGTGTTGGAATCCTTTCCAGTGAAATACAGTCACACTACACCATTTAGCTGTCAGCATTTTAACGCTGTTTAAGCCAGTTAACGTTACTAGCTAACTGTAGGCTAATGTTACTCGGTGTATGTTAACTAGCGTCATGCCCTAGGCTGTTAAAAAATTGCATCACAATTAATTTGTTTTATCTCAACTGGTTGCAATCTTTACACATTTAAATCATTTTTTAAACGGATTCATGATGCATCGTTACATCCCTAATTGTTACTGTATGTTTTTAATGGTTGAGTTAGTTAATGGGATTCAGATTTGTGTTCTGTTTTTCCGTTTTGTAATTTTGACATTAAAAGTGCAAGGTTAACTGAGGAAAGATTGGATAGAGTACTATCAAGTGAAACACTACAAAACTACCTGTCAGGTAACTGCTTTCAAACACAGCACAGCACATATTCTAGCATGACTGCAAAACAAAAGATCGCAACAATAGTGAAACCGGACTGCAAGTCAAAGATGCAACTGCTCGATGTTTGCCGATAACACTGACTTTCATTATTGATTAATTCACTTGCCCACATACAGTACAGACCAGGCAGAGACTATGTTTATATGCATGCTCCTATTCCCTCAATATTTTAGTCTTAAGTATAATATTTATAAGCTGCTGCATGTAAATGCCATACCACATTTATAATAACAGGGATGAGCTATAAATATCCCAACAAAGAGAGGCATCTTAAAGGTTGTTTATGAGTCAGTGTAGTTGCCACTGACTGATTTCTCTGAATGTTAAAGTGACTATATGTAACTTTTTAGTGTTTCTGAAGCTCTGTCATTTTTTCATACAATGGTCTTAAATGACCTGTAACAGCAAACGAGACTAACAGTGAAAAGAACGCTATTTTTACGTAGTTTTTATTAATGCCATTGCGCGGGTTTGATTTTTCCCGCGCAGTCACAGAATGATTTACGGCAGGTAGACGGCGCTACAGTCACATTCTGACGGGTCACAGATTTCTTTGCAACACCAGAAAAGCCTGTGCTAGTATATCCAGCCAGGTAAAAGGTAACAGGAGATTTATTTATATAGGCTAGGCCTAATTGTATTTTAATGTTATTTTAGAAGTTATCTGCTGTAGTTATGGCTGATACTGGGGAAGGGCCATCACAGAAAAAAAGGAAATGAAATAAATAACTAAAAGCTAAAAGGGAAAGGGGAGGGGCGAAAACGCGAGTCAACTTCGGTCAGGCTATCAACAAATGGAGACAATTACGGGATTGTAAATGATTGTTTATTTCATTCATAAAATAACTTTACAATGTGCAATGTGGTTGTACAATTACGTCCCCCTTCCTTTTTATTTCTTTTCAGTCCGTGTTTGTGTTGGCCTACTATTTTCTTTCCCCTTGTCCCCCTGTAATAGTGTAAAGCATCCGTAAGTTTCATGAAATGCGCTATATGAATCTTAGTTATTATTACGTTTGTTGCAACAAGAAACTCTTAATGCTTTGGCGTATGACACAGTGATAGTGATACCAAGTTTATCTCACGATACAGCCAAAGTAGGCTAAGTTACCGCATGCAACACTTGAAATGCAAAGATGCATCTCTAAAGTAGGCTAGGAAATGATACAAGAAAGGTTTTAAGGCAGTGGATATTCATTTGAGCAAAGTAAATGTATAAGGTCATTATAAAAATGAATACCTGCCTCAAGTAGGCCAAGTTCCATGGCTGAGGGAGAGACACTGTGCATATAGCAACTGTTGGCCAAGTCACAGTTTTATGGCTGTAAAAAGAAGCTCACATGACATCTGGGCTAGTGTTTGCCAGACGGCACGTGGGAGAGTCTGAATCTATATCGCTATATATTTACACAATAAGAAAATATGAAATATTCAACACACTTCACCTAACGCAACATCATATTTGAGTAGAAAAGAGCAAGTAATGTTTTTGAGTGTGAAAATGTATCGTCTTGTATGTATTCCCTTGATATTTCCACATACAGTCAAAGACCAGCAGAGTGAATATAAAATAGTGTTTACAGACGTTATTCCAGGATACAGCTTCATCCTGGCTGTCTGGACAGGTTCTACTACCTTTAATACAAAAAAATAAATACAAAATACAAAAAAAGACATCACAGAGGGGAGTGTGCACAGTCTGCTGCAAAAGTAAACGGAACAAAAAAGAGAGAGAATTAAATACATTGGTAACACTTTACAATATGGTTGTGTTAGTAGTAGTAGTAGTAGTAGAATGAATTAGGAACGACCTGATAATTAACGAATTGTTAATAAGTAGTTCCTGAATAACTCCAAATTGAGGACTATGTAGATTATGGTAGTAGATAATGACAAAAGAACAGACTTGAAGATACTATGCAAACGAATCATTAGGTAACGATTAGTTCATAAATATGTTATTAGACATACGACCACTTTCTTCATGAAGTTCCTGATTAACTATGACTCAGCCACTAAGCAGCACAATATAGTAACTAGTTAATTACTCATACATTAATCAGTAAGTCAAGTAGTCCCTTGTTACTTCAAGATTCTGACAATTGAGTTTTTACTGGATACGTCACTTTTAATTCCTTAATAGCAAACCAGAGACAGCAGGATTATCAAAAGAAATATTTTAATCATGAAATTCAGATTACATATTAGATTTGGTTTGATCTTCGGGTTTGCTGCTCCGGTGTACAAGCCTAACCACTTTGATTTTATGCAAATCAGTTGAACCGGCATATCAATACTATTCACTGAAAGGGCAATATATTGATGGATTGTTACCTTGGATTTTACCTTCACCGATCCAAAACAACATGCTGTTAATAGATATATCATGGGTGTGGATGGGCACAATAGTATAATCCAACCACATCAGGAGAGATGGACAGAAAACAAGGCACTTTACTGTTCCCCAAGGCCACTGAAATACAGCTTCATTCCAGCACTGCATCACATCTCTGGTGGCTTTAGTTCCAGGACTGTTGAACAGATGATTATAGCTGTAACTATAGCTGTAATGATTAAAGATAACTCTAAGACAGTTATCTTTTAATCATTGTAACTGCTTTCTGCATATGCTTGGCTACACTTCAGTTCAGCAAATTGCAATTCTTGTTGGCCATATTAGCAGTCAGCTACAATTAAGGAAATTAAGTCACACTTCAACCATCAATAATAACCCTGAAAAGACCAGAATAAAATAAGTAACACATTTTGTGCGTCATTAGTGGGTGTTTTGAGGTTTTGTGTGGCATGTTAGCTGTCCAATAGCAAGCACGAAAAATGAGCCATGGGCTTTGCAAAAATGTTAGCAGAAATAAGTAGCACAGAACTGTTCCTCGTGGAACAACTGATGTTGAGAGACGTTTCCCGATGTTTTCGGTTTCAGGTGCAAGTATTTCTAGATTGTTCTAATGTGTTAATTTACAATTATCTGCATCTTGGGTAGATTTAGCTTCATGAATTAACGGGATTCCAGCTGTGGGCCACCATTGTTGCTTCAGTGATGAAGAACTGATGCAGCTTTAGAAGTAAAGCTGGTGAATTCAAGGAGGGAGGACTGACTGAAGGACCAACAGCTCCCCATGATGGAGCTGATGGAGCCCATGATTCCACTGATGGAAAATAAGCATTATTAATTGTTGTTAAACCGATCTCAAATTATAAAAATATGTATTACTATACGCCATCCTATGCTTACAAGTTAGATTAGTATCTGTCTGTATAGGATATGACATGTGGCTAGGAATATTGATGTATATGTGCTCTGAATATAATGGCTGATTCATAGTTAATAAGGAACTACACATGAAAAAAGTGGTCAGTATGTTGACTTAGACATTTATAAACTAGTCAGTAACTAATGATTTATTAATATAGTGTATCCACAGCTGTTCTTTAGTAACTCCCCATTATCTACTAGCAGCACTGTGGCCTCACAGCAAGAAGGTACCGGGTTTGAACAAAGGATGGGCATGATTAATCGACGATCGATAATTGATCATTAAGAATTTTGTCGATCACGTTAATTTGTTATCAATTAAACTAATGCTGGTTGCGTTGCGTAGTGTGAGTCTTGAAGCAATAAAATGAATTTCACTGTGTGGCAGCAATTAAACATTTTACCACCCGGGGGCGTCATAGGCTACTCAGTTACCTGCGAGTTTCTGTTTTGATTTCAAAAGTAATCATGAAGAGGTCACGGCGAAGTGTGGCATGGGACCATTTTGATTTAGAAAACGACTTTGTTCACTGCAAACACTGTGACGCCGTGTATAAGTACAACACGGCCACGGGATCTGCAAGTTCATTAAGATGGATATTGGAACCAGCATGTCACGTTCTGTCACGACGTACCATCACCAGACTGGTAGAAACTCACTACGAAGAACGGAATAAGGTTCCCCGGCCCGGGCTGGCTAAGTTAGCGCGGAGATACCTGTGCATCCCAGCGGGTGTTTTCGGCGGCTGGACTGACGGTCACCAGGTAGCGGTCGCGTCTGATCCCAGATCATGTCAACATGCTTATTTTTCTCAACAAAAACCAGTAGACTGGTGCAGAAGTTGTATGTGAGTTATTACTGGTTATTTTTTATTAGGCTTTGTCCGTGCCTTGGATAGTCTTGAGTTAAATTTTGACAAAACCTGTCAGATCTAAGTATTATTATGTTTTTGGTTAAGTTATTATTTAACATGATTCTTTTTATTTATTATTTTGGAACAAATGAGGGTCTCTGTTTAGGAACGCCGGCTCGCAGCAGCAGGTTCCGCTGCATCAGAGCACCGCAGCGCATATATATATATATATATATATTAGAGGTGGTACGGTTCATGAAAAAACATCCGAACCGCTCGGTTCGCATGTCTCGGTTCGGAGCGTGTGTGTGTCACACGGTTCGTCAGTACACTGTTAATGTGCACTAACCACTTACTGCCGTAGTGCCCACTTTCGACACCTATGTTAAAACACTTACTGGAAACGACGAGGGGGATGAGCAACATGAACGCAACACATGGCAGCTGATTGGACGAACGCGTCACGTGGTTGTTGCTGCTCCCGAATTTCAAAACAGACTCTAATGGCGTCTCGTTCTGAATACGATCTCGTATTTTACGAAAATAGTTCACCGAAAAGTGTTTCTGAAAAAATTTAAGCGAGAAATAGGCCATACAGTTGCTGAATCTGTCGGTTTTTTTGATCGACAAAGGTCAGTTTAAAAGATTTTCGTCAGATTTTGAGAGGCGCCGAGCCGACCACTCCTCAGGTGGAGTGTGGAGTGCTGCAGGTCACGTCACATGCAGAAATGGTAAGTGGGAGAGATAAGGAAGGCTGCCTGGAGGTGGAGGATACGCCAGCGTCGCGTAAGTCTGGTGTGTGGGAACATTTTGGATTTCATGTTACCTATGATGACAGCGGAAATAAAACAATAGATAGAACTGCCACTGTATGCATGTATTGTGCAACATGCATTCAATATTTAGCTATATATCATATGTGTTAAAGATTAAAAGTGTTAAAGATTAAAAGAAAAAATAACAAGAACCGTACAGAACCGAAAATCATGACCCTAAAACCGTGATAACAACCGTGGATTTTGTGAACCGTACCACCTATATATATATATATATATATATATATATATATATATATATATATATATCTCTTCAAGTTTAGCCTAACCTCCAGTTTAACTGCCACAAGTTGTTCTTCTTGTAATTAAGATCTCATCGAGGAAAACATGCTGTATTTTTTGTATTTTCATTGAATTTTTTATTTATAAATCATTAATTTTAATATAAAAATATTAATGATTAATCGATAGTCGATCGTTAATTCTCCCGACAATCGACTAAGAAAAATTTAATCGAATGCCCATCCCTAGTTTGAACCCTGGTTGTCTGCGTGGGTTTTCTCCGGGTGCTCCGTCTTCCCCACCACTAAAAAATATGTTGCCCTGCCTCTCGAGTATCTATGATAAAGTGCTATATACATGTAATCAATTATTATTATTATTATTATTATTATTATTATTATTATTTTTACTATATAGTCTTCATTAGGGATGCCAATTTAGAGGTTTTTTTCTGACCAATAGCCGACCATTGTTAACTGATCATTAACCGACAAGCAGGCAAAAGAGGCCCAGTGTATCTGTCCGGGAGGCTCAGACATTTACTTTTCGCGTTCCATGGACAGCTGCAGACCTGTAGCGGTCGCGCAGCCACAATGTTCCATGCATTGTCATGAACACAAACAACAACTTTCCTGGAACCTCTTGCGCGACCTACACAAGTCCACAGGGGTCCGCGGCCTGTATATTTGAGCCTGTCTCCACCGCAGCCAACCACCAGCGAGGATGTCAGCTATGTGTCTGCCTGGCCTACTCTGTGTAGGACGGCCGAATTAACCTGCCAGTCCTCCTTGATATAGTGGCATGTGTCATAGCTCTCCATTGTGAGCACCGTGCACCAGGTTAACGGTTGAACATTAACATCCTTAGTCTTCATACTTATTAACGATTCATTATCAGGTTGTTTATGATCTGTTCCTTACTCTGTTTCTTAGTAACTACTCACAATGTGGTGTTACCAATGCATTCCAAGATTAACTCTTCAAAAAGAAATAGAATAATTATAATATTTATATTCAGAAATTGAGTTTTGTTTTTAAAAAGTCCTGTATATTTGTTGGCTTATTTGTTCTGGTATTTCAGGTGAAATAGCTTAGTTTATCATTTCCAGTATGTGCTTTGCATTTCTTTGGCATCTGTTCAAAGATTTTCATGCAGCTAAAAGCAAGTGCATTTGAAAAAATCAAACAAGCAAAAAAGAAAAAGTCTTGCAGATCCCTTTAAATCCAACCTTGTATACCTCTGTGTACATAGAAAGGGCATTTCTGTATCAGTCAAAGCTGTTTTCAAATACGCTGAGAAACTCATATGTGAATATTGATTTTATTGTCTCCCCCCTTTCTCTGCTGCCAATTACAGAGCGCCAGATAATTGTCTGTAAGTGGAAAGGCAGAGTGCATCTATTTTGGAGATACTTTAATATCTTCGGGTACCAATCCACTCACTCAGTACCTATCCATTCTTGTGAGTGCTCCTTTGGAAGATAATACTGGTGAAGACACAAGTGGGTTTGGTGCCATCATGAGGAATGCAATAAACATACTGGCAGTCAGAGATGGCATGAATCATGATTGAGATATGATTGCTGCTAGACAGTTTTTCCTCCTCAACATTGTTTTAGCCCTGTGACTAATGTATTTGGAATGTAATAAACAGGAGAAAGACACAGAGAGAGTGCAGGTGGGATGCAACACATTTACACTCAGTTTTAGATCACTCTGTTTTGCTCTGTTGCTCTTCACTGCCTGGGCTGAATACTCCATCTGTGGGTACCTCTTAATATGGAATAGACCAGGCACTCTACCACTTCCATGACTGGCTGTTCAGGAGCTGGAAACTAGCATTACATTCAGCATTACATACCCTCTTCAAAATATGTACAATATTTGAGGTAAATGTGTTGCACTACATACAACATTAATGATGCAGTGCTGCTTTGGCTTTGTACTCCAGCACACATGATTTTAAATGGAACAATGACTATGAGGTTAAAGTGTGAATCTCACCTCTCAGGGTATTTGAGAGTTATAGAGTAAACAGTGTAGGTCTCATTACTTCTAAAACAGTACACAGTCCTTCAACTGTAGCAGGAAAATACCCCTAAAACATGCAGACAAGGAGGGCCAAATTCATTACCTGGACTCAATCCAACTGAACATGTATTTCATTTACTGGAAACCAGAATGAAGGCAGGTCATTACCAGACGCAGAGTGCCTGCTGATGTCTGTGGTTCATAACCTTGTTGTCCTCTAACAACCCCGCCTCCTAAAATTATGTTTAAATATATGTTTATATAATTTGCAAGAACAATATATGTAATATGTTTTGAGGGAAATGTAATTCCACCCAGTTGGAGTTTTTAAACAACACCATGAGGAAAGGTTTTTTTAATGAACGTATCAATCAACATTTCAAATGTTTGCCGACAATATCCATTCTTGTGATATTGTATACGTTTGTACCAACTAAAGCGTGATTAACATTTTTTATGGTTATGCTTAGGCAGTCAAGGTAAGGGAAAGATCATGGGCATGGTATTAAAAAAAATCAACAGTGGCTTGAAGCATAAGACAGCACATGTTAACTTTATTAGAATTGAAGCAAACCACAATCCAGTGTTTCAAAATATACATTTAGCAGTGGAACACCACCCTTACAAAATTATTGCAGCCGCTACTTCAGCATGTTCCTCTTTGAGGGTGAGCAACTGGAAAGGACGTCATCACTCGCAAATTCATGGCAACCAAATAAACAACAGAATATTCTTCTCAGGCAGAGCAACGAAAGCCTCGACGGCTGTTTCACCATGAAGATCACGCTCACACGGGTCCTGTGAAATATGACAGCTACAGTAGCTTGGAGAATAGGGTTATGGGCACTGAATTTGATCCATTTACTGTTTATCAGACCCCCCGATGAGACAAGAAGTTATGCTGTTTAAAACGTTTTCCAGGTTAGTGGGGATGCATACCGCTCAAAAACAACAAGTTTCAGGTAACAGTATCCCACTGACTGCAACGTCATTGTTCATATTTTGGCACAATAGTTTGTAATGACAGTTGTAGTGGTTATAGTGAGTGAAAATCTGATGTGAGATGCACATTGCAAAATGTTTTATGTAACTTGAATTGTTCATTAGCTTTGTAACAGTTGTGTGTGATATCTGTAAAACTGAACAGACTCACAGTAGTAAAACTGATTTTGTTCTGATCCAAAGACTGTGGGAGAAAGGACACTAACATTATATCCTGGAATGTAAATGTAAGACATATGCTTTTGAGAACTGATTGCAAATAAAGCAAACTGTTGCTAAAAAGGAACTACGCTGTATTTACTTAGGTAACGGCATTTGCTCTCTTTGTACTGTAGAAGTCTCAGTTTGTTGCTGGAGCAGCTGCTAAGAGCATAGCCTAGCAAATACATCTAACTGTCTGTCAAAACTGGACTCAATTTGGATGAAAACTAAAGTATTGTATATACTAACCTTTATCATTTTAATGGGATTTGATGACTATATTTTATAAACATATAACCGGTTCCACAGGATCTGCCGGACACATTTCTTAGCAAAAGTGCTTACAATTCGAAATACTTTGCATACATTAGTGTTATATGCTGGTTTCAGTTAGCCTGGATGCCAGCCAAAGTTCGGTCTGGACTTGATCCGTTGTGGGGCAACTATGCTTGAACCAGAGCTGTTCGGACCAATCAAATTGTCAGGGTGGGCTTCATACGATGATGGACAGATGATCAACAGTAACGTCTGTCTTTGACGTGCAGCTTCTGGGACGTCTGTCTCCGTTGCTCTGATTGGTTGTAGGTCTATCCAATTGAGTGCAGAGGCATTTTCTTTCCTGGTTTGGTTGAAACATGCCCCATAATCACAGCCCAGTGGAGCAGTATCAGACTCATATTCTGACTAGAATCTGAGTATGACGACGTCAGGCTAGGTTTATAAGTCAACCAGTGTCAACACGGAGGAAAAACTTTCTCATGATGGTTTAAAACTTTTGACACTTATTGTATTTTCATCTGTTGCTAAAACAAATACATTTGCAGATTGTATTTACCCATTTTTTTCTACCTCTAATATGCATACTCATATCTTTATTCAAACCTCTGCCTGTTTTGTGTTGACTACTTTCATAAAAGTGCCATTCATCAAGCCTCAATGGCATCGGTGCAAGCTGCAGATGACAACGGCTGTCGGAATCTGACGGCGTCATCGCAGCGAGAGGGCCAAGTGGGAGCGGCTTCAGATAACATAAAGCAGGGTTGTTTGACGTGAGGAGAGCGACCCGTAGTTAGACACTCAATCAGGAGGGGACAGAAGGGCTTGCCAATCTCTAGGGGTCACAACACAGCCTCCATCTGTCACTCTGAAGCTCCCAGCTCTCCAATACTATTCCATATTCAGACAGAGAGACACTGGAATCCACTAAAGGGAGAGGTGCCACACAGAGCCAATATAGCAGGAGGACAGCGACTGCTAATGAGGAGAGTTACGCTCTTTACATGCTATTCACAGTCAATGATAGACTTTAAAAAGACAGTCAAGGACCCAAAAGGGGATGAGAAAAGCCGGCATTATCATTTTTATATAAAGCCAAAGAAGAAAAAGGCTTCTTTAACCAACTCAGTGGCTTGCTAACAAAAAACAAAAACACTCAAATCAACAACCTAAGAAATGCAAAGGGAGTAGCACTGGTGAATGGAGAATGTAATCAATTCAAGATAACGTTTATATAGTGCTTTTACCTACATGTTAAGGATAACAGAACCTTGCACAATATATAGATAGATCTACACTTTCCAGTATCTATTATTGTTGTGAACTCAGGCAGTTAAATCGAGCCCTACATGCTAAAGTCTCTTTAGGGGTTTGCTTTCCTCAGCATTTGCTATATAGACATCGCCCTCATCTAGGCAGCTTCTATTTCGTATAGGCTTCGCCCTCTAAGGCTACGCTATTGGGTTTATCCCTTCATGCATGCGCAGTCGTAAAGATTTTCTTTCCTGCCCTTGCGTACCGCTCGGGCTTCAACTACGTCCGCAGATACTGTATATAAACAGAGCGGACCCGTTGCTCTACTCCCACTTTTTCTTCAAGCTAGCAGTATGAAGAAGACTCAAGACCTCCGGCTCCAGCAGCGTCCGCCTCTGCCCCGCCTGCCAGTCCGGCTACATCATGTTGCCGGATCTCCACCCCCGCTACGAGACCTGCCTCGGTGCTGCTCACGCCGGCAAGGCTCTCACCTCCGACACCTCCTGCCCGTTCTGCGCCCGCCTGCCATCTAAAGAGCTTCAATGGCGGGCGGACGCTTTTCTGGCTTTTGAGGTCGACGGAGAGGGGGATGGCAGCTGGGCAGACCGACGTGACACCGTTGACACCCTGGGCCTGCTGGAAGAGGACGTCTCTGACGGGCACGAGTCCGACGACTCGTCTCCCCCATATGACTGGAACACGAGACGGGGATCGATGCCTTCCCACTACGGCTCTCCCCGTCTCCAGAACGGCCAGGGGCACGGCCTCAGCGGTCTTCCCCTCTGCCACAGACGGCTCCACCCTCCACCCTTTTCTGGACCTGCCGGACATCATTAAAAAGACCAGAGAGGTATAGTGCTCCCGGCGGAGCTTCCAGCCCCCACTCACGGCCTCTTGAGCGGTGATGTCTACACACAGGAATCGCCGTCAAAACGGGCTCCACTCTGGCCGCGCTTTACGGAGCTTCGGCCATTCGTGGAGGAGGTTCTCTCCCAGCCCGGGAAACTGAAGGCTCCAGTCTCTTCACCCGGGTTCAAGGCAACACAAAGGCAGCCTTCCCCTCGGTTCCTCCCCTTGAACAGAGCCTGGCGTCCATCCTGCTTCCGAAGGCTACTTTTTTCAGCCACCGGAAGCCGACCCCCCCGTCCCCCCAGGACCAGGTCTGCACCCAGGTCACTGACCGGTCTCACCAATGTGCGGCCCAGGGCTTGGCAGCGCAAAACAACATAGATGAACAACATAGTTGAAAAATGGAAACAAGTCTTTTAAGGGCCACTCCAATCTATCTAAAGAGCAATTTCCCCTCAACCAAGCAGCCCTTATTCCCACTGAACATTACACTGATAACATGACAGATGTTCCCCACACACGCACACACCAGCCCTCCACTGCTCGCGGAGCTCCACCGCTCTCTCACTATGCAGACAGTGGGAGCAAGCCCACTACCTACTACTTACCCGCTACAATTAGTGCCGCTCAGTTATTCTCCTCCCCCCGGCTATGCCAGCGGGATGAGGACGACGATGACCCGCCACCCTTTCGACAGGGCCCTACCATGGGGCCTTGCTGGCCATGTCTGTAAACAACACACAGACATGCGCGCGCCCGCTCTCAGAGCACAGCACGGCATGGATCAGGCTGACACACATGGACTCGTGGATGTCAAAACTGATAACACGGGGCTACACACTCCAGTTCGCCTCCGCCCCGCCTCGCTTTGCGGGCGTGTTGGAGACAACTGTGTCATCCCAGGCAGAATCAGACGCCATGACGTCAACTACGGGAGCTTCTGTCAAAAGGAGCCACCTCCGGGTGAGGAGAACGAGGGATTTTATTCCCGCTACTTTCTCACTCCCAAAAAATCAGGCGGGTTACGCCCCATCTTCGACCTGTCCCAGTTCAACCGGTGCATCATGGAGCGCCCATTCCACATGCTGACTATCAGACACGTGTTGGAATGCGTGCCACCAAGAATGGTTTACATCTGTGGATCTGAAAGACGCATACTTTCACATCCAAATCATTCCCAGGCACGCTTCTTTTTCCAAGGGGCCCATTTCCAGTACAACCGGCTGCCGTTCGGATACTCACTGGCCCAAGTGCATGGAGACAGCACTTTATATGTACACATATACATATATACACACATATATATACACATATATATATATATATATATATATATATATATATATATATATATATATATATATATATATATAGGCCAAGTCATTACCATGGCAGGCTCTGTTATCAAGATAACGGCTTATCTGATACAGTCTCCTGTCAAACTAAACTTTTTTTCCCCTCTCTATGTTCTGCTTGTGGGCTCTGTGTCGCAGGTGGCATTGACTACATCAGCTTCGCCCTAACCCAATAGCGTAGCCTTAGAGGGCGAAGCCTATACGAAATGGAATGATAGTTACGAATTGTAACTCCAAATTCTATGAGTATAGGTGCAGCCCTCTAAGATTCGGGCCACCTGCTCCGGTTACATTAGCTGAAGAAAAAGCTTATGTTGGGAGTAGAGCAACGGGTCTGCTCTGTTTATATACAGTATCTGCGGACGTAGTTGAAACCCGAGCGGTACGCAAGGGCAGGAAAGAAAATCTTCACGACTGCGCATGCACGAAGGGATAAACCCAATAGCGTAGCCTTAGAGGTCTGCGCCTATACTCATAGAATCTGGAGTTACAATTCGTAACTATCGTTATACACTAATGTAGAGGGAAAGGCCCATCTTCCACCAGAAAGCAAAGTGTACATAATTTACTGCTCTCAAGTCAGCAAACTTATGAAATAATGATGTGGCGTATGTTTACGCGAAGGGTCCATTTTATTATTCTGGCACAAATAACAGAGAAGAAAGCAATCAGCTTGTGTAAGTGGTACATTTAAACAATTTAGTTTGCTTGTCTGCAGTCATTCAAATGGGGCTATTTAAGATAAAGGGACTTTCAGCAAATTCCCTTGAGCTGAAGCCGCCGAACATGAGGACTTGGAGGAGAAGCCCCAGGCTGCTCTGTTTACAAAGGACACACAGAGCATTAAATTAGGATGTGTTTAGAAACTTGATGTGCATATTTGATCTCTGATATTTGCCTACAACAATATTTTCTGTCTATTCAAACACATCTGCAATTTGTATTACTAAACTTGAATTGTGTTTCTACGCAGTTTTTTCTCTCCCATATTTTTTGTTTGTTTTTGCTTTCTTTCCTTATTGGATCAGCTAAACCAGCCTTTAAATCCAAATCAGTGTCTTTTGTATCTGTTGCCATAGTTTTAATTATGAATATCTCAATGTATCATATCCCAGATGTGCTCACGACAGAATCCAACAGACAGCACAAAGAGCCAAAGAATGACAGGCGGTGTGGCTCGCAGTACTGCCACCATGGCACTTGGGGCAAAATCTTGTTGTGAAAACATTTATATGCCTTGAGACACCACATTAGGAGGCCATCCTCGCTTGTCATCAGAGCTTTAATTGCCACGGCCAGGTGCAAACAGCATGTAATCTTGTTTGTCAGCCGCACAGTTTTATTTTCTAATTTCGTCCTTTTGACAAGCAATTGGGGAATAGAGAAGGATTTGTGAGAGCAGGGGGCCGTGAGCTAGTGGGGTGGAGTCGGATTTGGAGAGGCTGTGAGAGGAGAAAATAGGGGTGTCTAATGTGTATGCGTGTGTGTGGGTTGTTGGTTGTGTAATTGTGCGCGCAGTCCCCTCATCACTCCTGTTCAACCTTGTAATCTATGTGTCTCCCCACTCCCTTTGTCCTGAGGAATGCTTGGCTCAGTGAGTACAGAAAATTACCCTCCTGCACTGTTTCTTAGCCTCATGAATATTACACACACACACACACACACACACACACACACACACACACACACACACACACTTATTTAAAATTATAAGGTATGTAAAATGGTCATCTGTTTTTTTTCACGGCCCCCATCTCTATTGTCCCTAAACCCACAAATAATACACAAGAAGTTAAAGCGTAACTCTCGCCAAAATGCAACCTAGGGTCTTTTTGTGAATGTACCCGAGTCAAACTTTCGTTTAAAAAGAATATTTAGGACGGAATCGCCACTTTTAAGATTTACCGTATTTTTGTTTTTTGGTCAAATGGCCTTTTGAATGAGAGTACTAGGGGCACTTTTATGCTAGCCTCAAAATAGCTATTTTTAAAACACTAAGAAGGCTCAACACAACATGAAACTTTGCTCCAAGTATCACCAGGGGCTCTACACCTTAACGAAAGCATTGACAACATTGTTTGTGTACCCCTAGTTTACTAAAAAGAAAGGTTTTGAACAACTCACCGTAGGTCTTGTTGTTTCCGGCCACAGCCATTTTATCGGTCAAAAACAATTGATTTCTGAATGCAACATAACAGGGAGGAGAGTAAAGATGGAAAGCTCCTAAAGATTAGTTCCATATAAATGCACAGATTATTTCTTGTTTTGTCGTTATTCATCCATCCATCTTCGTCCGTTTATCCGGTATTGGGTCGCGGGGGTAGCAGCTCCAGCAGGGGGTTTTGTCATTATTGAAAAACAATATTGACCTCATAGTTGAAAAAGGAGCCTCATATGGAGTCCGTTCATTTGCATTCAGATATCGACTCGTTTTGACTGCCGAGGTGGTAGCGGCCGGAAACAACAAGACCTACGGTGAGTTGTTCAAAACCTTTTTAGTAAACTCTGGGTACACAAACAATGTTGTCAATGCTTTCGTTAAGGTGTAGAGCCCCTGGTGATACTTTGAGCAAAGTTTCATGTTGTGTCGAGCCTTCTTAGTGTTTTAAAAATAGCTATTTTGAGGCTAGCATAAAAGTGCCCCTAGCACTCCCATTCAAAAGGCCATTTGACCGAAAACGAAAATACGGTTAATCTTAAAAGTGGCACTTCCGTCCTAATTATGCTTTTAAATGAAAGTTTGACTCGGGCACGTTCACAAAAAGACCCAAGGTTGCGTTTTGGCGAGAGTTACGCTTTAAGACAAAAACTAACCAATTGCATCAAGAGCAGGGGTCTTATTTATAAAACTGTGCGTAGGATCCTTACTATAAGTGTACGTACGCCCAAAAGCCCAAAATGGCGTACACCAAAAACAATTATAATATTAACAAATATGTTAATGACACTTGCAGTCACCGAATCATGACGACTGGCGGAGAAAAAGCAAAAAAAACTCTCAGACGCTGGTGAATTGCTGCCAATTGAATTATAATTTCAGCCTGTTGTCGCACAGTGTAGGGAAACCTAATCTATAGAATACTTTTATTAATAATATCTTCCAAAATGGCAGGCATTACGGCACTCGGGGACAGCTTCGATATACCAGACCTATATGATAAGATTTAACAGAACTATACTGTATATTATATCCAAACAAGCCTTAGTGATAAAGGTGAAGATTATATATAGTATTTATTTAAAAAAAAAAAACACTTAGCTGGCCATTTCCCTCTGGAAACAGCCGGTTTCCCCCAGAGTACCTGTATTTGGACCGGGATGGCACGGTTCCGGCGCGTTGCCCTCTCTACTGGACCCAATTCAGTACATAGATCCAAGAGCGCAGCTTTATGGAATTTAAATCGGAATATTAGCCAGTCATCGTCATGGTCCCTGAAGCCTTTTTTTCTCCTGATTCTTCCATTGGGGGTTAGTCCTCCTGCAGGGCCAGCGGTGCCATCATGCAGCATTACGCACGGGGGTCACAGCAGTATTGATATGTTTACAACAATTAGAGTGATTGTAGACACCTTGCCAAAATCACAGCATCAACTAGTGGTATTCCCCCCCCCACCCCAAGATACAATTTGAAGACAAAAGTCTAATAGGCAAACTCAAAATAGGCAAAAAAAATAGGCTTTTCTTCATGCAGGTTTTAAGAGAGAGCTTAACGGCTGTATTTCCAGACTTTGACATTTGATGATATGTGCACAGTATTAAAGACAGATATTTAGTTATTTACACTGTGTTCTGCCGTTATCTAATGCTAGGGTATTTAAATGTGCGTGAGGCATTAATACTTGAAAATATTAAGAGTAATCTTTATTCCCACATGTACTTTTTGCAGTCTGACTTCAGTTCACCACCTCACCATCTGCGTCGCCAATTCCCATTGTCTCCAAAATGTGCGTACGCATGGGTCAGAGTTTGCGTGGAGGACTGCACATTCTCCCGTCAAGTTTGTTTTTTATAAATCACAACCTTTGCGTGGGAAGTGGCCTATGCACATTTTCAGCCCTGTTTTGTGCGTACGCCACATTTAAAAATGAGACCCCAGAGACGTAGCGCAAAATCCTGGGCCCTGTAGAATGGCATTCTCTACGCATTCTCAGCATCTTTTTCAGCCTTCCTCACATGAGGGCCCTGGGTACTCAGTCCCATTTCCCCCCCAGTCCTGCACCCCCTGATCAGGGGCATAAGCAAAACACTACCTCTTCTTTTCATTAAAGGTGCACACGTATTTCATTACTTTGTGGTAATGTCTGAAATTCTACCATGGACTTTTGTGGGAAAAATGCCTTGGTTACCTTGTTTCAAGCCATTCTAGCGTGGTATAGAAAGCCTGCAGGAAGACTGCAGGCTTTCTATACTTAATATTCAACGAGCTAAGCTGCTTGACTCTGATTGGCTAATGAGAGCATGGCTATCAGCATCCTTTACCCAGCGCAACTGGGCGAGTTCATGAATAGTAATGAGCTCAGGCAACACAATGTCAGACTGACCAGCTTTTGTAATTGGACTGATTTCTCCGCTTATTTATTTTCAGTGGCTAGAGCTGACAGAGGAGGTAGCAGTTCATTTTCACATTCACGACACAAACGCATAGATTTGTAAGTGCAAGTAAAAACGGTTTTGTGTGGCAGGGCACCTTTAACATTTGAATATATCAAGTGCCTCGCACTGCCATCTGAAGTACTGTAGTTGACCCCAGATGCTAAAGTGAGAAAACATGGTGGCATTAGGTGCCATAGAAAATGGTCCTTTTCTCAAATTCATTGTTTGCTTGCGTTTTCTCTGAGTGTGGAACTTAACCTGTGTGTTCTTGAATATGCGTCTGTGTCTGTATTTATGCCAAAGCAGCTGTGACTAATAAGGCCAAGTGTGTATGTGAGTCATCATGTGTGTATCTATGTTTGTGTGAGAGTACAGGCTGCCCTCAATCTGACCCCATTACATTTTTTCTTCTTTTTTTTACGTAGGCAAAGAGCTTGTTTGCTCAGCCTCTTAAGGTACATGTCCCTCTAGTGCTGCTTCATACCCTGTCCTATGGGAGCTCTCTGACAATTACTATTCATGTCTTTCTCAAAATGTTTAGCATAGGCAAGAGCCCTTTTGTGTGGCTGAGGACCCTGGGATGAGTTTTGTTATGACAGGGTATACTGAGTGAGGAGAGGGTGTTTTGTGCATCGACTGCTTAGGCCATTGTACTGCGTCTGTCTTGATATTCAAATACAGGTAGGTAGAGGTCAGGTGCAATAAAATGTTTCTCTCAGAGACAGTGCTGATGTAGTTTTATTCCATAAAAGATGAGGACTGGGTCTACGCAAGCTTGAGTGGGGGCATGTGAAGGTGTAGAGAAGAGAAGAGCAGCGCGACCCCTGCCACCGAGGTTTTTCAATCCCGCATGTCCTCACTGACAGGGCTCCACAAGAGAAAGCTTCTCAGAGGGGAACGGAAATTAATTTCTCAATTTCTCTGTTTGAAAAAGAAAAAAGAAAAAAAAGTGAATCAGAGTGAAGAAAAATGAGCTGGGGATTTAAATACATAATTGTGATAATAAATGCAAAAGTAACTCTGGATCCACAGAGGTGTACATGCATACCCGCTGAAGGAGAGTATGTGTCAGTGTGTGTGTAAAAATGAAAGGAAGAAAGAAAATGAGAGACAGAGAGAGAGAGAGAGAGAGAGAGAGAGAGAGAGAGAGAGAGGGGGAAATTGTGCCAAATTCATTTGAAAACTCTAAAACTCTGAAAACGGAAGTAGAATGAGTTTTTTAATTAAGTCCCAAACGTTATTGTCTTTTACATAGAACAAGCTAGCATTAATACCCTGGTAATTAATTGTTTTGGATTGCCTGGTAAAAAAGTTTTAATCGATCAATGTGGTGTTCTTGCCAAGCCATGTCACCCAGATATTTAATTATTTAGAGTGTAGTACTGGTTAATGCATTTTGTCAGTCTTGACTCTTGTAGTACTTGTAGCAGTCAAGACAGACATCATGTTAGATTCCTGATACATAGGAAGCAGGATAATGCTGGATTGTCTCACCTGAGGGTATAACATGCTACTTTCGCCTGACTGGATACATGCCTTAACCCAAAATGAAGAGGGAGAGCAGAAGAGTGATCGGGGAACAGCAGACTATGAGAAAAGGATGCTTTTGAAGATAAAATATATTTTCCATGTCAGAACAACAAGAAAATGCATTTCTCTTTCTTGACAAAAGTGCATTTCAAAGTGAAGTGTCAGAGTCAGTTTTTTATTAAAGGTAATGTGCATTATTCAGACCTGTCACTCCGACTTTGCCTGAAGTTTGGGTTACATCACTGTGTATTCTGATTGAAAAAAAGTCTGGATTTTTTTTTTCTACAGCCAGAGAAAGCAAATGATTGAAGTTTAAAAACATTGGGGTTTGAGAGAGAGGATTGCTTAATTTCTCCAAAATGCGTTCTCTTACATTTACACAGTTGGCACTTCACCAGTCCACCTACAGTACTTCTTTGTGCTCCCAATAAATTGTGATGATCATGCCACTGGAAATTTCACTGCTCATTTCCTGCAGATTATTTGGCTTGCTGTAGGTCTGAGGTGAAATTTTTACTCCTGCCCTGCTTCCTGAGTGGAAGGTCATGGATGCCTTTTTCATGAGTTTGCATGCAGTTTGATGGTATACAAGTGGTGAGATTACTTAGCTCACTTATTGGATGTCAGTCGGACCAAGTATCATCTTCACGCGTGATAGATAGGGAGATAGACATGTTATTGCTTGGACAGCTGGTTGCTAAGTAACTCTAGTAATAACTCAAACTTAGGGATGGGGTTCAATAGCATTTGAGCAAATCTGAATCCAGTTCTGTTTTGGTGGGAATTGAAGATGTACTAAAAAATAGGTTTTTATTTTATTCAGTATCATACATAAACCATGGACAGGGTTTAGGGTGTTGTGCTTTCAACATATATTTAGTCACTGTTATGTGACAATTAGTATCCCTGTCATATTTTATCATCCTGGGGTCTCGTTTATTAAGATTCTTACTAAAAGTGTACGTACACCCAAAAGCCAAAAATGGCCATCTCCTCCTCCTGCGCTCCGTAGCGGACAATGTGACTGTAAGACCGTGCCGATTAAATATTAAGAACTCAAGATTTGAGTTGGATTTTACAAGGTGTTTATGGAAAAATTATCACTCAGTACAAGCGCAAATAACACTACTAGATTTAATCTTCATGATAACGTGGATGATATGGAGTGAAAAAATGTGCATGAGGCATCAATACTTGAAAATATTACAAGTAATCATTATTCCCACATTTACAGTGGGTATGGAAAGTATTCAGACCCTTTTAAATTTTTCACTCTTAGTTTCATTGCAGCCATTTGCTAAAATCAAAAAAGTTCATTTTATTTCTCATTAATGTACACTCAGCACCCCATCTTGACAGAAAAAGCCAGAAATGTAGAAATGTTTGCAAATTTATTAAAAAAGAAAAACTGAAATATCACATGGTCATAAGTATTGTGCCCCGTTTTTTTCAGCCACCTTTATAAATGAGACCCCAGATCCGTACAATATCTGCTCCTGATTGAGATTTATATGGTTATGTTTAGGCAACAGTAATCGCTTGGTTAAAGATAGTCTTAGTTAAATAATTTTTAAATCTTAATGCTGAGTTGAAGCATGACACAACAGGACTTAATGACTTTTTAAAATATTTAACCAAAGTACAAGTTTTAAGCAAATGCTCTGTTTATTGTAAATGTTTATGTTCAAGTGGCAAAGACTCTAGCAATGATAGGAATTATAAACACTATTTACAACAGCTGTCATATTATAAGTGTATTTGGGAGAGCAAATAAGTTGTCAATATAATCTGTAGTAGACAACAAAAATGTGATTATACTTATTAAAAATTCTTCTACCCTCTGTTAAATTCCCTTAAAAAAATATTTTTATTTCCTTCACTTTTTAAATGAATGTATTTCACTGAAGCTGGATCAGGCCTCTGAGACAACATATTGATCTGTTTCTATTGATGTTTATTGCTACTGGCAAGATTCACTTGCATTCAATGTTGCTTTGATTATTGTATTTCACAAAGTTCGCCTTCATTCGATTCAAACTCAAGTTTCAAGGAGGGTCGACAGATGATTGCACTTCATCAGCGATTGAAGTCTCTTTTCTGTACTGCAAAAACTGAATCTCACTTTTATTTATAAATCTTAGGACACTTTAAAGGGAGTGGCATCCCCAGAAAGCACAAAAAAGTGTTCTGTACATTCCCTGTATCACAGGAAGATTCAAATCTATAACACTCTGGCATCCGACATAAAATATCAATCACACACAACTTTTCATCTCAGAAGCAGCTTAGTAATTACAGTATGTTCACTTTGGTTAACAGAGAAAAACTTTTCCTGGACTCTACACATTTGGCCTAAAGGCAGTGTGCATCCTCTTACAAAGCTTTTTTTCCAGTCAGAAAACAGCTAAATCTTATGACTGCTATGCCCAGATATGCACACATGGCCGTACACACACACAAAGAGAGTCACAAATCCCTTTGGCCTCCCAGCCTGCCTTCTTCCCCTGCTGCGCTTGATCAGGCATTCTTTCTTCATCTGCAGAACACAGAGAAATGGCTGTGGTCCCATGTAGCCTCACCCTGCCTTTTCCATTTGAAGCCCCAGAAAACCAGTGAAAATGCAGCTTCATTTTGACAAACTCTTTGAGGCGTTCATCTACTTACTTGTTAGCCTGCCTGGCCACCCGCCTGCGATTCTAGCAGCAATCCCATCAGTGACTTTTGTCTCTTGTCTGATTCAAGGCTTCACCCTGGAAATCGTATTGATAGGGAACAACCGGCCCTTTGGTTTTGATGGTGGAGAGAGAAACTGTTGGAAGGTTTCTAATAAGAAGAGAAGTGACTGAAACTGGTGTTTTTAAGGGTTTTTAGAGTAAGATGGAAGGTGTACAGGATACAGGAGGAGATGGAATGATTGATGGAGGAATTTGAGAAAGGATCGTATTCGCTGGAACAATTTGCAAAATTGCCTTTTAAATGACATGAGTAAAGGTTTTTAACTGATTGATCTGTTTGATCCCTGATTTAGATGACTTCTGGTGAACATTGTTGAATATCTTGACATTTTTATGATCCTGTAATTTATGATGTATTTTCACTGGAATTGTTATAATGTGTCATGTCTGATAACACGTCTTATGTTTATTTTGTTGCTGCCTGTCTTGGCCAGGACACTCTTGTAAAAGAGAGTCTTAATCTCAATGAGTATATTCCTGGTTAAAGGTAAATATATATATATATATATAAATTTAAAAAAAATAATAAAAAAAACAAAAAATATATATTTTTTTTTAATTTTATTTCTTTATTTATTTTTTTACCTTTATTTAAGATGCTGGGCTTCAGAGCTGCAGGCTGTAAGTCCAGAAGACTGACATTTTCTTCAGATAATCACGCTTTCCTTCCCCCCTCCACTCCACACCAAAACAGTGACAGAAACTTGACACTGAAAAGAGTGCCGTGACACTGTGCTAAACCACATAAATGTTTGAATAAAGGAATCAATGTAAGTATTATTGGGTTTTTTTCTTTTTTACACACCGTGGTATCGACTTTGGTATCCAGTATCTTGTACTTTTGGTGGTATCAGTATTAACTACAAGACTTTTGGTTAGTTAAATGGATCAGGTGACAAAAACAACCTACAAAAACATGTTCCTTTTGTGTACTTTGCAACAAAACTGGTATCAGTGCAAGATGTGCTGCTATGTATATATTAACCTATGATAGACAGAAGTGGATGTCTGCACTGATTCAAATCAAGTTTGAACCAATACTGACCTTATTAAGTAGTGTGTTAGGGTATCGGCCAGACATAACACATCCACATTTTTTATAGTTTGCTTGTATTATTAGACTAAGTTTAAATGGCCAAATCATTAACTTATTAAAATGCAAGGATCCATTTTGTGTTTAAAAACACAACTGTTTATAAACACGAATCAGCTGTTCACTTCACTTTCCGTGAACTTTTAGTTACTTGAAGGTCTCCTTGATTACACCTAATTAAGCCTGGAAGCAGCAGTGATGGTTCTGATTTTTGTGAGCACACTGACTGGAGGCAAACAACAAAACTGAACTTTCCACACAGCTGATTCACACTTTCCATGCCCTTCCCAGCTGTCTGTTTCCTACCTGCACAGCCCACTGTAGTCCCAAGGCTAAGAGATTATCGTGTTGATCTCAAAGTGTGAATCAATTAAGCTCTCACCACATTTGCAATCAATAAACAGCAAAGCCACTGACAGGCTTTCGCCTCAATCCTTCTCCCATTGTCAAAATGTCCTTTAAAGCACCTAAGCCCAAACTCCTGTAGAGACAGCCAAACAAAATGACTATTCCAAGCATCTATATCGACGGATACTAACCAAGGGGACTTGGGGGAACCAGAGGCAACAATAGAAAAGGGGTTTTCAAGAATCAGAGATGGATTTGTGTCATGATTGTCAATGATCTATTCTTTTGCCCTCTCAGTCAGACAGTAAAGCCCAATTTGTATTCTTGTTTCTTTTTTGGAACTGTCAGGGAGGCAGACGTGTGTCTATGTCTGCTGCTGGGGCAGTCAATGAGCCATTGATTTGGAGAACCATGCTGATGTCTGAGATGCCTATGTGATGGATGGGCCCCATCTTAAACAGAGGGTAAAAGACAACTGTAATAACAAAACAAGTAAAAGTATGATACATAGTACTTTTGAAAGTTTATAAATTGCCCACACAGCCATTTCATATTAAGTGCTTCCATGCCCATGTTTTCCTTTTATCCGTCTATCTAATACACTGACATTACTGCGGAGTCCTTTCCATTTACCTTTTCAACAATGAATAGGGCTGAAACCATTTTTGCTGATTTCAAACATATTTCACATCAAAGGCAGCCATTTTAGCACAGAATGTGTTTGTACTGTATGTTGGTAGAAGTGTTGCACAAATACCAAACTATTGTGTCCTTACATTATTGTCTGGCATTGGGAAGCGGTCACTTGACAAGCCTTCTCTAATTTACTTTTCCTACACCAATATGTGAAACAAAAAATAATAATAACAATGTCCTCATACGAGTAAAGTAATTGTGTATATTGTGTGTGCATTTGTGCTCATATATAACTACATATCAAACTACAAACTTAATGCAGGCAGCTGATTTGACAGCAAGTTTTCTCAGTTTTTGTTTACTCAAGGGTGTATTTTAGTCTGTGTTTGAGAGCACGTCTGCAGTATAGAAAGAGTGGAACACAATTAAGCCCGTTGACGCATATCCAGCACAAACATTTGACTCGTTAGTTCAATAGTGGTTGCAAGCGAACCCTCATTACAATGTTCTATCATTGTGTATTCGCTAAAAAAAAATAGATCCAGCAATGTTAGTTGAAAAATGAACAAAAGATCTGTTCTGCGAGAATAGGCTTACTGTACCAGCTGTCTGTCTGTGGTGGGCCGCTCTGATTGGAGTCGACCTGCATAAGAGAAGCTGATGAAGCGCTAACACATCTGTATGTAAATATCTAAATACAACGCAGGAGTTTAAGTGACGATTCACACATACAGAACACAACATAGTCAGTGTAGCACGAAAAGGGGAGGAAATTAACTGAATGCACACAAAAACTCTGTTGTCATGGAGTATTTACTGATCCACTGCAGCTTTCTATTACTGTGAAAGATAAACAGTTGTTGGGACTGCAGAGGTTATTGGCTTTGATGGACAAAGAAAAAAAAATACTGTCTCAGTGTTAGCCGTATCATTAGACAACATACCTCCTACAGCCTGTAGCAATGTATATTGTCTGTTATTACCATTGATCTTTTAATATCTTTTTTTTCCTCAATGGGAACCACTAAGCTGACAATCCAAACATGCTACTGGACTGACATCTGTGTTAGGCAATCAAGGCCAAAGGCTTTTTTGAGCCCCAGCTGAATACAGGTCAATTAGATAAATACAAGCCAGAGATGATTGTGAAAGCTGCCATTTGATAGAATGAACCCTAAATGTGCTGTAGTGATGTAAAAGGATGGGTTTACACTCCCAATCCCTCCTCATCAAGTGCCTTGATCATCCATGCGCAAACCCTCTGGGAGAATAGGGTGGAAGGTGTCGGTGGTGAAGGTGTGGTGGCACATTCCTCCTTGCATCATCTGAAACCCCCATTTCACGGCTAACTAACCTGGTGAAAAGTAATAGGGGAGTTGGGGAAATGATGAAGAGACGTGACCAATAACTTTCATTATGTGTCTGTAACCTTATCCCGTTCGCTAATTAATTTTCCACTGGCAGTCATACGCCAATATGTGTTGGACCACACAGAGGAACATCCCAGGTAATTTGTCCTCACTGCTTGGCATTGGTGGTATTGCCAGAAAGGAGCGGAATAGCAAATATTGCTGCTACTCCAGCCTTAGGTGAGGTTTAGTGGCAGCGGTGTAACGAGCCAACACCGGGCCCTGATTTTGCAATAAAAGTTGCGATGTCTTTTGTATGTTTGTTGCAATGAAGTTGCAGAAGACAGTGAAAGTTGCAAAAAAAAGTTTTTTGTATAGTTCTTTAAAAAGGAAACTTGTTTTGGGGAGAATAATAATTATTACTATTAATTAAATAATTACTCTGGGCTGAGATTTCCTAGGAACTTTACCAAAAAGGCTCAGGATGCTGCAAATGTTGGTATAATATGAAAATGGCTGGTGGATTTAAGACAAAAAGTAATAATTTATTGAATGAATCAAATAAAAAAGAGTGTAGCTGTCTTCAATTTAGGTCATCATGTACGTCTGCATCCACCGTGTGTGATTTTGTGTGTGTGTGTGAGTGTGTGTGTGTGTGTGTGTGTGTGTGTGTGTGTGTGTGTGTGTGTGTGTCAGTCGCGGGAGGAACTCAGCAGCCCCGCCCGCTGCAGAGATCAGACAGGATGTAAACAGCAGCAGCTTTCAGTGACTTTAGAGTGAAAAAAACGTTACCGCGTAAATTGATGTTAAAATGTTTACAGGTTGGCAGGACGGTCTGAAATGTTCTGCATGTCTTTCGTTGTACGTTTTGTTGGTAAATGTGAGCTGTTCGAGTCACACACGTGAAGAGTACAGTCTCTGAAACAAGGAAATTAATTAGACCCGTTCTCACTCTCGCTTGGTCAGTGGCCAAATGCGATAGGGGGGCCCCGGCTGTCAATCAATATCTTGCAGTCACGCGGGCCCCTGATTGGTCCGGGCCCGTAAGCACCGCTTACCCTGCTTACTGATAGTTATGCGTCTGTTTAGTGGTGGAGAGACCAGAGATGTTCACAAGTCATTTTTTGCAAGTCCAAGTCAAGTCTCAAGTCTTTGAGCTCGAGTCCAAGTCAAGTCTCAAGTCTTTGAGGGGCAAGTTCAAGTCAAGTCTCAAGTCTTTTGCCACAAGTCCAGAGTCAAGTCTCTGGCCATCTGATCTGTCCCTAACACTGTATTGTTAAATCTTATGAATTCAAAGCATGTCCTGTAGCTACCATCCATACAGTACAGTATTAAAATCAGTTGTAGGATAACTTTATGGGGTCTACTTAACACATCGCTCTAGACCTCGGACCTGGTGAAATATTAACCTAAGTCTGTCACATCATATGGATACAACTATAAAGATACAATTTGCATGTTCCCAGCATTAGCACAACACTTTGCGATGGTTAGCTTGTTACCTGTGATTATATATGCTAAATGTAATGTCTCTTTCACTCAAAAAAAATGTCTAATGTCGAAGTGGAAATCAAGAGAATAGTGGCAGCGCCACACCAGTTACAGAACAACATGCATCTCAGTGTCAGTCCAAATTACGCACAATAAGCAGTATGAACTCACTGATGTAATGCCATTTATTTTCTAAGTGTTAGTATGCTCAGTGAAACTGAGTCCAGCGCGAGGGAGACCCGACTCAGAGGAGGAGAGGTTAGTGAGGCCAGCGTCTCCACGGCAGGTGACAGTGCGCACGGATCCGCTGCGCCACGCATGGATGAAATAATGAAATAGTAAATAGGACTACAGTAACAGAAATATGTGCAGAATTAAGACAGTCAAGACGGCCCAGTGTTTGGTGGACTACACCTTGTTCACTTAATAGCCTACAAATCAACCACGGAATCAAATACGCATCACATGAGTTTGCCCACCCGACACAGCGTTTGTTCCTGGGGAGATGGATCCGTGCGTCCCGCCTCCTGTGCGCCATGGATTTCTTAGCCTCAGCAACCACTAACTATAAGATACAATTTGCCTGTTCCCAGCATTAGCACAACACTTTGCGATGGTTAGCTTGTTACCTGTGACGATATATGCTAAATGTAACGTCTCTTTCACTCAAAAAAAATGTCTAATGTCGAAGTGGAAATCAAGAGAATAGTGGCAGCGCCACACCAGTTACAGAACAACATGCATCTCAGTGTCAGTCCAAATTACGCACAATAAGCAGTATGAACTCACTGATGTAATGCCATTTATTTTCTAAGTGTTAGTATGCTCAGTGAAACTGAGTCCAGCGCGAGGGAGACCCGACTCAGAGGAGGAGAGGTTAGTGAGGCCAGCGTCTCCACGGCAGGTGACAGTGCGCACGGATCCGCTGCGCCACGCATGGATGAAATAATGAAATAGTAAATAGGACTACAGTAACAGAAATATGTGCAGAATTAAGACAGTCAAGACGGCCCAGTGTTTGGTGGACCGGGTACACCTTGTTCACTTAATAGCCTACAAATCATCCACGGGATCAATTACGCATCACATGAGTTTGCCCACCCCGACACAGCGTTTGTTCCTGGGGAGATGGATCCGTGCGTCCCGCCTCCTGTGCGCCATGGATTTCTTAGCCTCAGCAACCACTAACTATAAGATACAATTTGCATGTTCCCAGCATTAGCACAACACTTTGCGATGGTTAGCTTGTTACCTGTGATTATATATGCTAAATGTAATGTCTCTTTCACTCAAAAAAAATGTCTAATGTCGAAGTGGAAATCAAGAGAATAGTGGCAGCGCCACACCAGTTACAGAACAACATGCATCTCAGTGTCAGTCCAAATTACGCGCAATAAGCAGTATGAACTCACTGATGTAATGCCATTTATTTTCTAAGTGTTAGTATGCTCAGTGAAACTGAGTCCAGCGCGAGGGAGACCCGACTCAGAGGAGGAGAGGTTAGTGAGGCCAGCGTCTCCACGGCAGGTGACAGTGCGTACGGATCCGCTGCGCCACGCATGGATGAAATAACGAAATAGTAAATAGGACTACAGTAACAGAAATATGTGCAGAATTAAGACAGTCAAGACGGCCCAGTGTTTGGTGGTACACCTTGTTCACTTAATAGCCTACAAATCAACCACGGAATCAAATACGCATCACATGAGTTTGCCCACCCAACACAGCATTTGTTCCTGGGGAGATGGATCCGTGCGTCCCGCCTCCTGTGCGCCATGGATTTCTTAGCCTCAGCAACCACTAACTATAAGATACAATTTGCCTGTTCCCAGCATTAGCACTTTGCAATGGTTAGCTTGTTACCTGTGACGATATATGCTAAATGTAACGTCTCTTTTCACATTAGTGTGTGAGTGAGTTTTGAGATGCCTGATGAAGTCCGACGTTGTTGATCCGGCATCATTTATCTTGGTGCCACACACTTTGCATGTAGCTGTTAGCTTACTGCCACTGTTTACCAAGTTATTGAAACTAATGAGAAAAGGCACAACTCCAGGAGGATTTGTTGTCGCCATCGGCAATGCATTTTTTGATATGTGAGTGCGCGCACAAAGGCGTTGCACATTATGGCAAAGGGCAGGGGACATACAGCTCGTCATACGTTTCCCCGTACATGCGCCAATAAAAGAAAATAGAAATATATGAATACATTTTGATTTAAAAAGCAATAATTGCATGAAAACAGGTTGTTGACGAGTCTCGAAGCTCGAGTCAAGTCTGAAGTCTTTTGGGTCAAGTCTGAAGTCAGCTGTTTGTGCGACTTAAGTGCGACTCAAGTCCGAGTCTCAGACTCGAGTCCCCATCTCTGGGAGAGACCAATATATCTGTTTGCTTTTGCAGAGTCAGATTTGTCTATCCCTTCCTTGGCTCCTTTTTATAGATCATAGCCTCTTGCCAGATGCAATTCTCTCTCCCACATAGCTGTGAGCTGAGATATTCTTTCTTTTCTGCATCTCTTAATTTGACGACGTTGTGTTGGATCAGTGCATAAAATAATAGGTGTGCCTTCCAACTATTGATCTGAATCCATTTCTGCTACGTCAATATCTCAATAGTCTTAAGGCTCGAAATGCTTATCTATAGCTTGTCTCCTCTTGTTCGTGACTGAAACTGTCTTAATGTGGGGAAATAATGTTAAGGATCATGGAAAAAGATGAAGTTCTTAATATTTTGTAATGGTGAACATCAAAGCATGCTACAGTAAAACTAATCAATTAGCTTATTTTATTTAATGATGCTGTGGGTTTATGCAAACCAGTTGCAATGAGAAGAATCAGCAGAATGAATAATAGATCACAAGACACAATCTGAACACAGGCTACCAGTGCAGAAAGCTCCCTAACAGTTCTTCTCCTCATACCGCTGGTACCAAACAGTGGGCTGCTAAGTGTTTAAACTGGAATTTCTGGATTCCATTATAGCTTTATTGTAGTTCCTGTCATTATGGCTGTTTTTTTTCTCCTTCAGAACACAATTAAACCTGGGACTGTAACTCTTGCCTTGTGCCTGCCAAACTCCTTCAACAACACAGTCAGCCCCATTTAAGGAAGTCCATGGGGGTCGGTAGAACAGGCAGGAGGACAGGATTTCAGCACCACCTAGTGGCAACCTCTGCAAGCAATTGTTTGTGGAATGGGTTTAAAATGCATTCCAGAAAGATTAATATCTATGCAAAACAAGGGAGCCTGGTCCAAGCACCTATTCCCTGCTGTCATCTTAGAATTTGCACACATAGGTAATACTGCTTTTACTGTAGAGATCATCATCAGAAACCGTAAGGAGAATCTGACAGTGCTGAAAAGAGAGGGATATCTACTTTGCCATTGACGTTTGTTACTTTCAGTGGCATTAGGGAAACAGCACAATGGCTCATATGGTGTGGTATGAAACTGTCATTAGAGAAATAGCAAAAACCGCCAATGGGCAATGGGCAATGGAAATGATAACGGAAGACAGTATCGTATCATGGTTGCTTGATGTGAATTGTATTACTCCAGGGTACATCATCAAACCAGAAATGTTGCATCCTAATGTCTTATTTTTCTTCAATTATAATTTATACATCCTTAATGATGTGAAAGCAAACAAAACTAATCTACTGCCATTACTAATGATTCACACTTCCTACAGTACAAGTTCATTGTTATCGGATCAGTTGTAATGAAGTGTAATTTCACATAGGCACGCACCCACAATCAGACAATTATTTCACTCTTAGCTTTTATGTGTTTTCTTTCGTTAATGCGTTTTGTATTTCTTTGCTATAAATTCAACCATGTAATGAAATTGTAGGAAACAACTTCTCATCTCATCCACTTCTTCTCCCGTCTTCTTATATTCATATTTTTCTATGAATAGATGCAAAAAGAAAAAGGGAACCACAACACATCCCTGGACAATGCCTGCGACCAAATACACTGGAAGAAAGAAAGAGACTCCTTAACTATGGAGTCTTATTTTGGCATTGGGGCTCAGCATACCACAGAGACCAAGGAACAGACTGATGATGAAAAAGAATGTCCTAGATTTTCAGAGAAAGAAGGGGGCTAGGTATGGAGAAAAGAGATTAAAGGATATGTTTTGATAGTGGTAGCCTGTTCCAGACAAAGTCCTGCACCATATTCTGGGTGTATATTCTTACTTCCATTTGCCAATTCAGATTGATGCATGATATAGGTCAGTTTTGGGGTCATATTCTTTAAAAGGATCAGGGACCAGTGAGGCTGTGGAGGATCTCCAGTCGTGTTTGGATTCTACTGACTGGGATGTGCTCAGGACTGCTACCAACAGTCTGGATGAATACACAGAGGCTGTGACGTCATACATCAGCTTCTGTGAGGACTGATGTGTTCCATCAAGCACCAGGGTGAGTTACAACAATGACAAACCCTGGTTTACAGCCAAACTCAGAAGGTTAAGGCTGACTAAGGAAGACGCATTCAGGAGTGGGGACAAAGACAGATTTAAAGAGTCGAAGTACAAGTTTAGCAAGGCAGTGAAGGAGGCTAAACAACGGTACTCTGAGAAGCTCCAACGCCAGTTCTCAGCTAACTACTCTGCGACTGTCTGGAAAGGACTTAGGCAGATCACCACCTATAAGCCTAAAACCCCCCACTCCTCCTTCAATGACCGACACCTAGCCAATGGCCTGAACAAGTTCTACTGTTGATTTGAAAGACAAAAGGACAGTCCTGACACCATCCCCCACGACACCTCCCTACAGCTACAGCCACTGTGCATCACCTCCATCTCCCCCACCTCAACAGGGTCCTGGGCCTCCCCCCACCAATGCCCTCCTTAAAGGTCCCCCCCTCCACCTCCACGCCCCCCTCCCACCTCAGTGACGACTCTCTCCATCCACGAGAGGGACGTCAACAGAATCTTTAGAAGACAGAACCCCAGGAAAGCTGCTGGACCGGATGCTGTCTCCCCATCAAGCTTGAAGCACTGCGCTGATCAGCTGTCTCCAGTGTTCACAGACATTTTTAACACCTCACTGGAGACATGTCACATACCAGCCTGTTTCAAGACCTCAACCATTATCCCTGTCCCCAAGAAGCCAAGGACCACAGGACTTAATGACTTCAGACCCGTTGCCCTGACCTCTGTGGTTATGAAGTCCTTTGAGCGCCTTGTGCTTTCACACCTCAAAGCCATCACGACCCCCTCCTGGACCCCCTGCAGTTTCCCTACAGAGCCAATAGGTCTGTAGACGATGCAGTCAATTTGGCCCTCCACTACATCCTCCGGCACCTGGACTCCAACCTACGCCAGGATCCTGTTTGTGGGCTTCAGCTCTGCCTTTAAAACCATCATCCCGGCTCTGCTCCAGGGGAAACTCTCCCAGCTTGGTGTGCCTGACTCCACCTGCAGGTGGATCACTGACTTCCTGTCTGACAGGAAGCAGCATGTGAAGCTGGGGAAACACGTCTCTGACTCACAGACCATCAGCACCGGATCGCCCCAGGGCTGCGTTCTTTCTCCTCTGCTCTTCTCCCTGTACACCAACAGCTGCACCTCCAGTCACCAGTCCGTCAAGCTTCTGAAGTTTGCGGACGACACCTCCCTCATCGGACTCATCTCTGATGGAGACGAGTCCGCCTACAGGTGGGAGGCTGACCACCTGGTGACTTGGTGCAACCAAAACAATCTAGAGCTCAACGCTCTAAAGACAGTGGAGATGGTTGTGGACTTCAGGAAGAACCCAGCCCCACCTTCCCCCATCACCCTCTGTGGCTCCACAATTGACACTGTGGAGTCTTTCCGCTTCCTGGGAACTACCATCTCCCAAGACCTCAAGTGGGAGCTGAATATCAGCTCCCTCGTCAAGAAAGCACAACAGAGGATGTACTTCCTGCGGCAGCTGAAGAAATTCAACCTGCCAAAGACAATGATGGTGCACTTCTACACAGCCATCATTGAGTCCATCCTTACATCCTCCATCACCATCTGGTATGCTGCTGCCACTGCCAAGGACAAGGGCAGACTGCAGCGTGTCATTCAGTCTGCAGAGAAGGTGATTGGCTGCAATCTGCCGCTGCTCCAGGACCTATACGCCACCAGGACTCTGAAGCGTGCTGGAAAGATTGTGGCCGATCCCTCCCACCCCGGACACAAACTCAGCTTTTTCTCCTCCCCCACTAGCCTTATTAACAAGGCCCAGAAACCACCCTGACTCTCCACCCCTAGCTCTTCATGCCACTGTTCTCTCTCTGCTGTAATGCTCTTTGCTCTTTATTTTAAGTTTTTTATTTCTCTCTTTATTTTTAATTTAATTTAATACAGACTGTGTACATATACTTATATTGTTTATACCTATACTTATATTGTCTAATATTCCATTTAGAGAATGTGTGACGTGCACCAAGAACACCAAACAAATTCCTTGTATGTGTTAAAAAACGTACTTGGCAATAAAACCCTTTCTGAGTCTGAAAATGTCAAAGTAAGTTTTGCAGTTGATATTATGAGGCATTGCTCTTTATATTTATGAGCTATCTTAAAATATACCCATCTACCAAACACAGCAATATTTCCTATTTTCTTCCCCTCCTCGCTCATTCCCTCCATCTGTCCATCCAGCCTTATCCTTAACTAAATTTGCCAGGCTTTTCGCAAGTGAGCCCCACACATACACACTTATATAAACATACATATTCCCCCTTATAAATCCTCCCCTCTGCCCTCTATCTCTGTATCCTGTCACACCTACCTTCAACTGCCTCCCCTCCATCCCCCACCTCAACCAAGGACAGTCTCTCTCTTTAGTCTCTCTCACTCTCTGTAATGATAAGGCTTTCAAAGGCTAGTGGTACCATTCAGGCTATTCATTATGGCCAGCCCATGGTTCCAGAAAGATCACTTGTTGATGCCGTTATGAGGTAAGACAGAGAGGGGGGGGGGGACGGAGGGAGAGAAAATGGCGAGATAGGTAGCGGAAGGTGGGTCTTGGCTAGGCAAACAAAGCCTTGGCTATTTCAAGGTTGTCATGTGTCATGCTACCCATGGACATGTCCACACACAGCTGTCTTTGCTCAAGCCTGTCACTATTATGAATGGCTAGCATGGACCCCAACTGTCAATCAAAGCTGTATGACAGAGACTCAAGGATGGGGTGAGTATAAGCACGGAGATAGTATTTCATTCGCTAACAAGCTTATTATTGGCAATCATTCATGAGTGTCTCTTTTGTATTACATTTTTCTCTCCTCCTTTTTCTGTCTTTTAATTCCCTTTCCTCTTCCTGATTCTCTCTCATTTTGTTGTCTTTTGTGTTTATTCTCCCTGAGGAGGTGGTGGAAATGTGACTATGCTTTAGGACGGGAAGAAGGTCAGAGACAACGACAGAGAGGATCCTGTATAATTGTACGTTTTGTCTTTTTTTCCTGTCTCTTAATTGTTAAATTCAGTGCTCAACAGCATTCCAATAAATGTTGACTTGACAGAAATTAAGACAAAACTATATATATATATATGTATTGTAACAAGATAATGATAAAATGAAATATTATGTAAGATACATGTTGATGTATGTATGATAATTATTACTACCACAATAATGACTATACAGTAGTTTTATTCTATAAATTATGTTATTACTGACATGTGCATAATATATAAATACAGTATATTCAGGAACGTAGTAGTAAGTAATGAAATAGTGGAACCAAGTACCCAAGGCCACAACGTGATGAGGACCCTTAAAGAGCCTGGAAGTAAAAGTTTGTTTTTATTTGCAAGTTTTTAAAAATACATGACTATTTATTGAATGTAAAACAATATTAGAGCCTCTCAGACCCCAAGAAAGTGGACATGGTTACAAATATAGTTTGTCTCAATATGTATGACTTTGAAGCAATCGTGTCAATTCAAAGAAAGTTAAATCAGGCTTCCAAAAGAGAAAAGAAAGGAGTGAGAAAGAAAACAAAGTAAATGTGACAAAATTCTTCCACAAATAATTACGTTGGTGTGCAGCATGGCTAACTAATTTGTATTGTAATGTACTGCAGATACATTAAGCAGTGTTGGAAACAAAATCACATTAATCCTGCAAATGAAACATGATTGCAGCGAAGTCATATTCAGCTCAGGGTTTTCCGCAGAAAATGTGTTAGTTAAGGTGGTAGAGTTGCCATCTGACAAGGTAGACTACAGACTCTGTACTACATTTAACAATTACTTATTAAACACTAAATGTTACATTTAAATAATATATCATTAATAAATAACCAGCTTTTCAAAATAACAGTTGCAATGTGCAATTTTAAGCTCATTAAACTATTTAAAAAAAAGGTGCTCTAACAGTTTTACTCACATTGGTCCCATTATCCTCCGTGACACGCTCTCTTCCACTTCGCCTGACAACTCCAAAAAAACAGCTCTGAGATAACAGAGCTCAGCCAATAGCTTCACTCACTCAAATCAGATAGTATGCGTGAAATAAAAACAGGACACGTAATTTCACTGTGTGTAGTGTTTAACTACGCTAACTAACCGTGTGTTGGGAACCGTAGTGATTAAAAAAAACAAAAACAGCTGTGTCTCAAAGACCGGGCAACAGCCGGGACGTCGAGAATCCATGCGCGAGAGGTGATGGATAGTTCCAGTCACTTCGTCATGTATTCACTTCGTTGAAACAAGAGAAGAAAGCCTCACTGATGTGAAGAACAGGACAGAAATACATATATAAATGCTCTCTGCCTGCCATATGCCAACGCTCCGGTAAGTCCACTCACTCAGTCTCTGCCTGGAAATGCCCCAGCACATTTGTTGACAAACTCCCACAAACGACGCACGCGACAGTGAAATGGCGATTTATCCCTTTAAATGGAAATAAACGACAGTTACACTCACCTCCAGCAAATGCTCTTTCCGTTGTGATTGGTGGTATCTTGACAACTCGCCGTTACCTTGTTTCCTACAGACTATGTTGATGCGACTTGTACATTACAGCCACTCAAACAGGACAGAGTAACACAGCGGATCTTTTTTTTTTGAGGACTTCGTTAAGGCTGCAGGAGTGTGTTGTTAAGGCGGCCGCCTTAACTGCAAAGTGCTGCGGGAAACCCTGCAGTTGAATTTGAAATACAGTCACATAGTAATCCTTTCTCAGTATAGGGGCCAGAGTAGATATAGCTCTCCACCTTGGAATTCTTAGATTTGAGATTGTGCAGACTGTCTTAAATGGGTTACAAATATGTCATTTCTGATGTATACGGTGGCCGACAGGGGCAAACGCCCTGCAACTTAAGAAAACACACACAAATAGACAAAACACAAGCAAATTAAGAAAACAACTTCATTAATTTGACAACACATGCGCAGCATTCAGCAAACGCTTTGCAAAAGCACACAACACAACCAAATACATAAACGCACTGCAAATACACACAACACAACCAAATAGATAAACGTGCTGCAAATATGAAACGATGCAAAAAGAAAAGCACACAAACCCAGAAAACAAATGCAACAAAAAAACACAGCATCCAGATTATACAACGGAAGTTCTCCAGACCTCTAGAGGGAGCAGCTAAGTGGAACAGCTTGATTTTCGACCCCATGGGGAGAGAGCGCTCTGCCTTTTTATTAGAGTCGGGTAAGGCTGCAGCCTGGGGAACTCCATAGACTGTATATTAAATTCATATTATTATTATTATTATTATTATTATTAATAACATAATATCTTAGTAATATACAGTCTATGCTCCTGTCTCATGCCCTAAAAGCTTGCGTCTGGTCCGCTGTGTGTTTGTACTTGGGTGTGTTGGATGTTTGTGAACTAAACAGTACGGCAATCATGCTAATGAATACAATAACTTTTTCAGCAGATGTCTTACTTACAACACGTTGGAGTTAGCAAAGCAGTTTTGTGTTTATATGAGCGAGCAAGATTTATTCAGTTTGATAAATCCCACGGTAAATTGGCTGGTTTACTAAACAGGGAGGGACTATAAATCCTGTCTGTTTTTTGTATTTCAAGAGCGAATTGCTCCACAATATGAATACAGATTGATCACTTATTTTGTTGGTAACTGTTGTTGTATAATCACAATATTGCACTTGAGGAGGCCTATACTTCAGTAATGCGCCTTTTGTACCTCGAAATTAAACCCTCTCATGTAATATGGCTTAAACAAATGTCAACATTAAACGCTGATGCAGTTTTAAATGTTTTATTACCACGAGTTTACAGACGTCTCTGCTGATTGAATATCACCTGTGACCTGAGCCGAGACACACCCACCTCTCTCTCTCTCTCTCTCTCTCTCTCTCTTTCTCTGTCTCTCTCTCTCTCTCTCTCCTCCTCCCTCCTCCTCCCCCCTCCTCCCCCATCCTCCCCTGTGGGGTCGAAAATCAAGCTGTTCCACTTAGCTCCTCCTTCTAGAGGTCTGGAGAACTTCCGTTGTATAATCTGGATGCTGTGTTTTTTTGTTGCATTTGTTTTCTGGGTTTGTGTGCTTTTCATTTTGCATCGTTTCATATTTGCAGCGCGTTTATGTATTTGGTTGTGTTGTGTGTATTTGCAGTGCGTTTGCTGAATGCTGCGCATATGTTGTCAAATTAATGAAGTTGTTTTCTTAATTTGCTTGTATTTTGTCTATTTGTGTGTGTTTTCTTAAGTTGCAGGGCGTTTGCCCCTGTCGGCCACCGTAGATGTAGGATATCAGAACACAGACAGTTCAAGGGGATAGAATTACAACCCCCTAAAACTGTCTGACCAGATACCAGATCAAAGCTGGTATTCACATTGAAGACAAGACCAGCTAAAGACCTGCTAAATGGTCCTGTTGATATGACCCAGGCTCCCTCACAACAGGAGGTCAGCAGACCAGCATTTCAGTCCCAAGTCTCTCGACGAATAGATGCAAAAATATGTTGTAATTTCAAAATGGGATTAAAAAGGAAGACAAGTGTCCAACATCACTTTTGGACAAACTCAAGAAACACACGAGTTTCTAAAATACTATAATGTGTTACATCTGAATGTGTATATCTGTATTCTTAAATATATTGTATATTGTATAGATCTTAAAATTATCTTACCTAACTTAAACAGGTCATGCTTTTTTATCCTGTGTGCATCAGATTAGATCTTCAGTCATGATAGTAAGTAACTAGGCATGATCATTTAAGAAATTGTCAAAAAAATGTTAAAAATAAAATACAGCCACATGGCCTCTGACCTGTTAAGGGACAGCGTGCCCAGAGTTGGGGGTGTTGAGCACTGACACACCCCCTTCTGGGTGAGCACATCTGGTGATTGGTCAGATGTCTCCCAGAACTTCTTGAGCAAACTGTATTTTTGGTACAGATGCTTTGGCATCATCACTTTGTTACCACATGCAAAGTTTCCCATTCTGCCTCTGCGTAACCCATCCAACCTCAACTAATCTTCATCCCTGTGTAACCATTATCATCCTCTTCTGACGTCACCACAGCAAGTCAGCAGCCGCAAGCCAACAGAAACACAAGTGATATTCCTCTCTGCTAACCAGGTGAATTCAAATGTAAACTTAGCCTCTATGAGAACTTGCTTCTAAAATTCTTATTACCACTTTTATACCAGCTTCTTCCAGTGACAGTCACTTCTCTCATGTTTTATTAATCTGTTGCATAGCCTTTTTTCTCTGTTAAAATCAGTTTCTACATACATACCTTGACTGTAGTGTTAATGTGTATGTAGTTTTAGTATTTTATTGTGTTAATGTTGTTTGTCTTTGTTAGTAGTGTTAGTAATGAATGTTTGAAATATGAAGTTGTTGCCTTGGTTCTCTATAATTTACTAGGGATTAGAGGTCCCACAAGATCTCGCGAGATTCAAACGTGATGAAATTTCTCATCGATGTAAAAGGTGTCTCGCGATATATAAGTACACAAGTGCAGAGCAGCAGCCAGCATGACTGATGAGTCTGACTTTGACCTCGAAATTAGCATAGAAGATCCCCCCGCCCGTTCTCTAAAGTTGACTCAGAGTAAACTTTTGTAAACAACTGTAAAAAATACCCTTTTCTTATCTGTTCAAACTTTGGACAGTATAGGAGAAAGTGCATCTTTGTCTCAACCTCACCAGTCATAAAATGACCACAGATCCACTGCTCTTTTGGAAGCCATGCTTTTTTGTACCGGCCTCTCTCTATGGCAAGGCTGTGGTCACTTAGCCTGTACTTGGTAAGAATCTGTCTGTTTTGTATCTCTGACGGTGGAGAGGTACTCTGCCAATTCATAATCTCTTTATAGTGACAAGTAGCATTATAATTTGGATTGTGATTTTGTTTGATCATCCTAATGTTCCAGATATTTTTTTCTTACATTGATTCATAATTTGTTTTATTTTGATCCGATTTTGGAAAGCAGTGCTGGTCTGACATCGATGTGTTAGTGTATTAGTTAACTTCAGAACCAACTGACAGAGAGGACTGGTTTCAGGGCTGACCTCTTGGGTTTTGATTGCTTGCAACATGCATGCTGTCAGAGGTCTCTCTCTCTCGCTCTCTCTCACTAAGGTTGCTTTATTAGCATGACTGTAGGTAACAATTTTTTTTACATTAACAATTAGAACATTGACAGCATTAAGGAAAACCGTAACATGAAAAATTGCGTGTACACACTCACTTTCTCTCTCTCTCTCTCTCTTTCTCTCACACACACACACACACACACACACACACGCGCGCGTTACTTCACGCAGCACATATAACTGACTGGAAACGATACCGAGGATTTTTTTACTGGCGCAGATGAACTAATGCTACACTCGTTACTGTAAGTAGCCTACAATAAGACCTCCATGATTAAAAAGTCAACACTTATCAATACGTACCTACCTGTTCTACAGGCATAAACATGTAGAAACCGATATTTCAGTCTGCTCTGTCTGTGCTGTCCACTCTTGTCCACCGCGCTGTGCAAACACAGCTCTCTGCAAATAGCGACTTTTTTTTTACAAACAAGTAACTACTAAACTAACTGTTTACCTTATTTTGCAACAAATCTTGAACTTTGGACAAACTCTTGTAAACGTAGCTGCTGTCTAAACGAACCATCCTCTCCGCTGGAGCGGTAAACCTATGGATGTATTATAAGACCAAAACAGATACATGTGGCTACTTAATATGCACGTGAATGAAGTGTTCTTCATTCTCCATGATGTTGCCAGTTGTATTCTTTTGCAACGGCATTGTCTTATTTCAAATGAGGCATACAGGACGAATGCTAGCCTGCTTATCAGTCCATTCATCATTAAAGCTGCCGTTTTCCACAACTTTTATCTTCAGGCTCTTTGACAGTGAAATTTTTACCTGACAACCTTTTCCACCAATCAGAACACTGCATACTACAACGTTTCAGTAATCAAAGACTTTAACCATTACTCCTCAGTGAACTGCCCCCTAATCTGAGATCATTTTCTAGTTAAGTAGCCTATCTAGTAATCATTATTGAGTTTCCATGTTTTTGTAGGAGTTTGCTTACACTAATACATATAACAAATATTGCATTAATTTAGTAAGAAAGTGAAATATCAAACAATATTAGCTATAAATACATTTTATATTATATTTTATATTTAAAACAATTCTGGCCCTTTGAAAAATGTAGTTGATGACCCCTGGTCTAGCTTTACTACCAAGTGCCACAACATACAGTGGCAGTGGCTAGCTGGGTTATAACCATTTTCTGAAGCGTCATGGTAGGTGCAGCGTATATTTTCCTGCTTTTTTTGTCCTTTGCCAATCACACCTATGATATTTCTTTCAGGGCCAGTAAAAATGTAGAAGGGGCCAGCAAACTTTTGATCTACTGGCCCCGGGGGCCAGTGGGGATTTTTTTTATTTTTTATGTTGAGCCCTGCTTTATGTATGCAATTATTTTTCTTTGATTGAGGCTACTTGACTTCTAGTTAATCAATTCTCAAAACTAATTGTATGCATTATAGACTCTTGATTGATCGCCAAAAGAAACTGTTTACTTTGGTTATTGCTTGACACTGAGATTATATCGCTGGACGAATAGGAGAGTGTTTCCTCTTATAATTCTGGTTAATGCTAGATTTCCCAAATTTAGCTAAGTTTATCCTACACCGATATCTAACCTCTACAGATACTGTACATGTGTTTATATTTAATGTGACAATGGATATATCCAAAGGGGAATGGAGCCTGGTGTGTATGAGCCACACTAGTCACTATTAGATATACAGGGGAAACAGGAGTCTGATCTACTGTCCAGATTGAAAGGGCAGAAGCCCAAAGATAATGAGCTGTCTAGGAGAGTGCAACGGGGAATTGAACTCACTGGCTTAAGTGAAGGGAGTTGTCACTCGGACAAGAGTGTGTACACAGGTATGTGGTATTCCAGCTGATTAGTGTTTTATCTTTTTCAATAGATGCTCATATTTTATTATTGGTTCAACTGAGTAAATATATTCTTCAAAAAAGATAAGGCTCACCTGTGTGTAATTGTTGTTCAATGTGCAGAGCTTAGTAACATGCAAGTAGTTATTGGCCAGACGCGTAACTATCGGTAAGCAGGGTAAGCGGTGCTTACGGGCCCGGACCAATCAAGGGCCCGCGTGACTGGAAGATATTGACTGACAGCCGGGGCCCCCTATCGCATTTGGCCACTGACCAAGCGAGAGTGAGAACGGGTCAAATTAATTTCCTTGTTTCAGAGACCCTTCTCTTCACGTGTGTGACTCGAACATCTCACATTTACCAACAAAACGTACAACGAAAGACATGCAGAACATTTCAGACCGTCCTGCCAACCTGTAAACATTTTAACATCAATGTACGCGGTAACGTTTTTTCACTCTAAAGTCACTGAAAGCTGCTGCTGTTTACATCCTGTCTGATCTCTGCAGCTACACTACACTCGTTTTTTATTTTTATTTGATTCATTCAATAAATTATAATTTTTTTGTCTTAAATCCACCAGCCATTTTCATATTATACCAACATTTGCAGCATCCTGAGCCTTTTTGGTAAAGTTCCTAGGAAATCTCAGCCCAGAGTAATTAATTAATAGTAATAATTATTATTCTCCCCAAAACAAGTTTCCTTTTTTTTTTTTAAAGAACTATACAAAAAACTTTTTTTGCAACTTTCACTGTCTTCTGCAACTTCATTGCAACAAACATACAAAAGACATCGCAACTTTTATTGCAAAATCAGGCATTTTGGGCCGCAACAATCACAAAATCCTGGAGGGACTGCCCTTGTGTGTTTTTTCATGTGTTATGGTGCGCATTCACCAGTGTTTTTTTGTTGTTGTTGTGGTGCGCTTAGGCTACTCCTGATTTTGTCAGTCATCTCATCTCTTATATGCTGTGTCTCTATGATCCTATCCTGTCCTATTGATGGTAGCCTACTCGTGGACATTGCGTCGTCATCACGTGCTGTAGTAGGGGGGCCCACCTTGATAATCCTGCTTAGGGGCCCGGTGTTGGCTCGTTACGCCACTGTTATTGGCAGTGTGCTGTGTGAGTGAGGGTCATTCTTTAGGAATCCATTTTTGTGTAATTTGTATTGAGGAGTACTCTGTGCTGGATTTTATAATGGGTGAGCTGTATTCTGGAGTTATAGGACCTAGAGACAATGTTTTTTTTCATATTTCTTTTCAAGGCTGGTAACAGTATGAGCTCCCTTACTACTTCTATGAAATACTGGCGTCTGTCCTTAAATGTGTAGTTTTTTTGGTAAGTTTCTTTTTTCACATTTGAGGTAATCGATCATCAGTGGCAGTGCTTTAAGAGTTTTTTGTGTGGCAGTGGTTGAAGAGTTGTTTGTGTTGGTTGAAATCTTATTTTTCTGAGGTTTTGTTTTTTACTTTGAGTGCTATGTCTATTTAGCAATGTCAATTTAGCAATAATAATATGTATTTCTGAGAAACTTGACTGTTTTTGACAGTTTTTCACTTGGTTACATACAAAAGGAAATAAGTATTCCAATTTTGCAAAGGCTAGAAGTCATCGTGAGTAGAGTTAACACTACTGCCTTGGCCACATTATCCGTGGTGAAGAAGGGCACTCCTCTGCAGGGAACATTTTGATAAGGGCCGTACAAATCTGCATTAAAGACAATACTGTTCTTCCATCATCCAGTGTCTCAACTGCTTCTGTCATGACCAAGGACACTGCATCACCACCTTGTATGCACAAAGTGTAAATTTAACCTTGTTTAACCTTTATGTCAGAATATGTGCTGTCTACACCACCTGCTTTTGCTGTTGGGACTGACTCAGTTGTACTATGCTGCTTGCTGAAAATAAATGTCACTGAGAGGCTCCTTTCTAGGATGGTAATGGGAGGGGAAAATGGTGGAAAGCAGATGTTGGCAACCTGAACCTCTGCTGTCCTTCAATAATAGAAATATCAATGTTGTCCCTTAAGCAACTCTTGTTTCTAATGTTGGCAGGTCGTTTCAGGGTGGACACTGTAAAAAGTGAGACTGGGGTTAATTAATATTTATTAAAAAAACAATTGTAACCTTTACATAATAAAAAAAGACTATGTGCAGTTTGGACTAACATTGAGCTGAATTCAACAAATTTGAATTACTTATTAATTGCATTTCACATTGCGTTTTGTTTGAATAAAATCAGCTGTGAATCACTGAGTATAATTTAATTGTATTTTTTAAGGAAAGTCAAAGTTGCAGAAAATTTATAACTTTTGCTCATTGGGAGGACTTTGGTTTTAATCGGCCATTTTGCACCACATGGACGTTACGTCAATCATCTGCCACACATTTCAGGGACTGCTGTTTTCCCAAAGGTAAGACCTGTTTAATCATTGGTAGTTAATGAACAATACATAACCATGTTGCTTTAGCAGTTGGACATTGTTTTGCATCACTGCAAGTTACCAAACATGCATACTTTACAGAGCTGTAGCATCAAAATGTAGCTATAAATTTGCAACAGTTGTGGTCCACAACCATGCCTGAGTTGGTAACAAGGACCAGTTTGGAGCAAGTTCAGGATATTCTTTTGGATAGTCCTTCACTTGCCTGGGTTTCTATCAAATACCATTAATCTATGATTGCTCTGATGAGGCATTAGATATTTTAGTGTTTACCTGGTTTACACAGAATGTCCCTGTTTAATCAAATAGCTGACATATTTCTGTCTCATTGTTTTTTTTTTAAGTTTAACATTTGTTTTTCTGTATTTGATTTCTGAGTTTGCTCTGTGGGGGAGTAGGGTGCATTCTTGCTGTTCTTTTTCAGTATGTGGATTATGATATAAGACATCCTCTGAGAACTACTTTTGCTGTTTCCAATAGCACAGATGGTGATATTTCTGGAGAGTCATCTTTTTCATTAAAGTCTGTCCTCTCTCTGGAAAAGAAATTGTTAAGACTATGTCTGTTAATAGTGAGATGGTGGGATTGTGTTTTGTGTATTAAAATTAATGCTTATTGTGGCCGGGTTAACTCAGTTGGTAGAGCAGGCGCACATATATAGAGGTGTATGCATCAACGCAGAAGGTCCAAGGTTCGAGTCCGACCTGGACGATTCCTGCATGTCTTCCCTCTCTCGCTCTCCCCTCTTCCATTGTTCCAAGAACCCAAATCACCAGCAGATCCACTTTAACATATGTCATAGGACATATTGGACTCCTCAGAAGAGCTACGTCTCTAAAGTCATTCCCACTCCTTATTGTACGTTCTGTCAACCTGAACAAACTGGAACTTTCCTGCACATGGTCTGGGAGTGTGAACAGGTGCATGAGTTCTGGAATGAAACAACATCAATTTTTGTATGTTCAAAAATATAAAAACAATAAAAAGTTGATCTAAAAAAAAAGAAAGAAAACCTATTAAGTAGGCCTGCACGATTTGGGGAAAATATGAATCACGATTTTTTAGCTTAGAATTGATATCACGATTTTCTGCCACGATTTTTTTCTCACGAAGTATAATGTTTATTGCACACATGAACCATGACAAAACAAAACAAATTGGCAGTACCAAACAGATTGTTTTTGGCACCTATAGCACACTGTGCATCACCACAAGCCTGTAAACATAGAGGCTTCAATGAAGAGAAGGAAGAGCACTGCAGCACTTCGGAGTGCTTTAAAACCTTTTTTATACAGTCTGTTTAAAACTCACAGAAGAAACTAGTAGCGTTTGTGATGCAGTCGGCTCGTAAAATTAAATGAGAATCAAAGTCATAAAACTTTGATTCGTTATTTAAAAATTAAATCGGGAACGGGGTGAATCGATATTGCGATTTTATAACGATTAATCGTACAAGCCTACTATTAAGACATAATAATGAAAAAAAAAAAAAAAAAACGATATGCAAATATAAAAAGATTTATATCTGAATATAGTGAAAAACTGTCAGCCTCTGTCGCTTCCGTTGTATTGATTTGCCCTCTTGTGGACATAATTCGCAAAAAGATATTTAAATATATTCGTACCTATGTGTTTGGTTTTTTGCGTCATTTTTGGCCAATTTCACAGCCCTAAGACATAAGTTGAAGCTTTCATAGAAAGAATGAACATGTAGATTCTCTGTTTTGTCTGTTCACCAGCACTCACGGAGAACACGATCTTCCATTTACTGTTTTACCAGTGTTTGAAGTTGTTTTTTTGAATTTTGAATCGTGTTAAAAGCTCATCGAACTATTTTTTCCCCTAACTGGGGTGACAGAGCTTTCCCCATCACAGCCCCCTCCCTCTCAAAGTCCCTAATCCATGACTGTAATGACCTGGACACATTCAAACCACTTATCAAAACCTACCTCTTTAAATTACATTTCACCTGCTGTTATTTGCTGGTTTTATTGTTTTACTTGCTTTTCATATGCTTGTCTTTTATGTGTCGTTTTATTGCTTCACTTGTTTTGAATGTGCTAAATGTCCTGGTTTAATTTTGAAAGTGTCACTGAGTGAATTCCATGACAGGGTTTTCCCTGCCATTATACGGCTTATGCGCACCACCAAAGCGTATGAACTTAAACAATGTGGAGAGCATCTAGACAACAAGCCAACACAGTGGAACGGGCGTCTGCTCGTTATCTCCTGCACACAGGAGCCACATGATGGTTCGCGTACACAATGTCACAGGTACACACACACCATGCATGTGGTGCACACAGCGGCAACTGCAGCCCACATGTTAGTCAGTGGAGAGAGAGGGAAAAAGAATATAAAGTTAACAGCAACGCTATAGCTGTGAACGTAGCAGCGCAGTCTGTGAACCGTTTCTGTCGGTGAATACATGCTACAACTCCTCAAGACACGTGCCAAGTTTCTGTGTCTTGCTTGCTATCTGCTGGTTAAAGTGAAAGGTTTAGCCACGGAGCGGGCGACAACTTCAGCACAGAATCACTAACTTAAAGTGGGCTGACTAAAAGTGGATCATTTATTCTAATTTAAGTGACAAGCTGCTCCTCTAAGCTTTGCTTTAGTGATCTCTCCCTCGCTGCAACTGCCAATCACTAAGCATTATGCAAATAATTGTACGATGATGTGACTAATATGCAAATTAGCGTATGACATAATTTGCACCTAAGCACACTAAAAACCTAGGGAAGACCCTGCATGGTAAGGGGGAAAAGCTGCTTAAAACTACTGTGGGATGTGATCATTAGGCCCAACAATATTGGCTATTGGTATCATAATCTTTCGAATGTTCCAGCAGCTGTGATTAAGGCATTAAGGCATTAAAGTGGCATTAAAGTGCGTTGTACACGACTAGAAATCAAAAACAGTATGCTGGGCTTTGAGTGTGTGTTGGTTGTCATGTCGAGAGCTCTGTGTAGCGCAGACCAGCACGTTCGCTTCAGCTCCTGCGCTAATTAAATACACTCAGTGCACTCTTGGGGTGTCTGATGAGCAGAGAGGTTGAGTAGGTAGCAGGGGTTGGAAGGTGAGAGGGGCAAGGAAGGTATTTGACAAACACCCCTAACAAACACACATTAATACACATATGTTCCCCACAATCCTCCTTTGATTCTGCTACCCCGTGCCTGCCGTCACCACTGCTCAGACCCTGAGGCAGTTCCTGGGGCTAAAGACTTTACAGGGCTCTGACTCTGAAGCATTAAAAGTGGTCGAGGGAGGAGAATTGAAGATTAGTAAGGTGCACTGTGTGTGTGTGTGTGTGTGTGTGTGTGTGTGTGTGTGTGTGTGTGCGTGCGTGCGTGCGTGCGTGCGCGTCTATTTGTGTGTATATGTGTATGGGAAAGAAAGCAAAAGAAAGGAAGACAAACACATGCTGTCATCAGCCTCTCTTAGGGTGCTCCAGGGATATTACAGATGCCATTAGACTGGGCCAGATTCAGCAGAGCAGATGATATGTGAAGAAACTGCAGAGCATTGACAGACAACAGCACAGACCGGAGTCAAACAGATCTGGCAGTATTTATGATTTTTTCACATTCCCTTGTGTTCAAATTGTGTAGGACTTCAAGGTCTCGCAAAAGTCTATAATGTTAGGTAAGTTGTCTGTCACTGAAACGTACATATACTGACTTTGCTTTTTACATGGCGTAGACAAAAGTATGTAAACACTTAATGGAAAATAACTTTGATAACCGCAATCACGAATATACAGCAAAAGGTAGGTCATATTACGTTAAAAGACCATTAGTAGTCCACTGTAAAAGAAGTCTGACAAATAGCCCATTAAAGTGACGTTTTAAGGAAACAGACAGCTAATGGAGATTCAAAGGAGACTGAGATTATGTGCCCAAATTACGAGTGCATTTGCCACATAAAATGTAGGGTTATTAATAGCTGTGCTATATGAGTAAGAGTATTTCATAATGAGAAACAGATAAACTGCATTGGCAAAAAGGAACAGTGTTCTAAAGTTAAAACAAAGTTAAGAAAAATATAGAAAATATTGCCAGTTTATTATGCTACTTCATATGACCTATGTCTTCGTAGTAGTCTTTTCAGTGATAATATAGCTCATTTTGATGTCATGGAATTTTTTACCTATCTATATAGCAAGCTCTATACTTAAAGTACTCCAATACATTTAATTATTTACAAATCCGGTTTAACCCAGGCCTGGTGTGTAAATATTAATACTGCACATTTACAGTAAGCTGTACTGTATGTTTCTGCATGGGTATATAATTGAATGAATAAATAAATAATTTTCAGTGTTAGTTTGTTGTAAAGAAACACATACATACAATACATGTAGGCAGGCAAGATTACAACAGTATACTGGGGAAGTGTATACAAAGTATACAGAAATGTATGCCAGTATTTACATTTGCATTGAATGCAAATATTATTCCAGCTTAACTGTTGATTTACAAGGAAGAGAGAGGAAGTCCACACAACATGTAAAGCATGCGGGACATGCATGATGAAAACAGAAAAAAAAGAACTACTAATTATGCTCTGTTGTTGTTTATAAGACGCTGGTGCCTCCATCTTTTATTCATCAAGACGCTAGGCAGCTGCAGGTTCTCTGTCTCTCACTCTCTCATACTCACTCTCTCAAAACTAATTTCAAGCAGAACCCATTGAGCCGTGGAACTGCATTCCGAAACACAATGAACTTGTTTTTTGTAAAGGAAAATGATGGAGGAGTAAGAAAAAAATGGCAGGAGTGAAGCATTAGCATGGCAAACAAATAGAAAGGGGGGGGGGGCTTTCTGAATGTTACCTGTCAATCACCACTACGCAGCAGGCAAAGGCGTGGATTCACAAAACAGGAAATAGATGACTTGTTTTGGTATTAAGGGCAGACTACCGGTTCAGATTCAGTCAGCATTCACCCTGTGTGCGCTTGTGCACTCATTTCTGACACCCACAGAAACAGACCCACACAGTGACAACACAGACAGGATAAATGAGCATTTTGACACACAATACCATAAAACATCCTTGGTTTGGAAAAAACTTTCAAAGGGACTGTGAATTAATTGAGTTAGTCGTCCATACTACACAGACTTTGCCTTAGGAGGGCCTCTTAATGTGAGATTCACATTATTTGATGGGGAATTTCACGCTCATCTACTGAACTGACCAAAGTGTATAGTCTGGCTATGCCTCATTAGGCAATCTGCAGGGTTTTCTCCCTGTGGATATATTGTACCTCCTTCTCTTCTTTTGGTGTCCACAGACATGTTACATTTCTCATTCTACAGCCACAAGTTCCCTTTGGGAATAAATAGTGTCGCCACGGGATTTGAAGTCTATTTGTTAACAAGACCCATCACAGTTTGACAGCCTTTAGTGAGGGTACACAACTGAATTTATATTATAGCAAGTGTGCAATGAAAAGAGATGTCCAAAAATGACACAAAACACTCCCATTCCTGGATTTGCTTTTGGCTCAGTAAGCTAGATAAGATGAAAAATGGCCAAGAATGTTTTCTGAACAAAGTTTTCAGTACTAATATTACTGATGAATGACAGCAACATTAGATACAACTATATTTGGTTTCTCTGATCTTTCCTGAGCAGATACAAAATGGTAATTTAAGTAACAAGTCCCACACTGGGTTTGTAGGTGAAATGGCAAAGTGCAAGTTATTTTTGAGATGCTCAGAGAAAAAAAAAAAAACAGTCTGGAACTCACAGAGACCTTCAGAGTTGATATGATCCATCTCTGAGCCGCCATCTGGCCTCGGCTTCTGTTAATAAAGGGTTTTGCTCTGAGCTAGCCAACACATGGCTTGAGACAGAGAGAGAGAGACCGAGAGAGAGCACAGAGAAAGGAACGCAGAGAGTAGAAAACAGAGAGAGAGAGAGAGAAACTTAAAAAGTGAGAGCAGGGACAAGATGGAGTACAGGAGAGAGATGCAGAAGCAGAGCAAGCAGGGTGTACGGGGCAGAAGACAAGTGAAATGAAGTGAGAGAAATATGGGTAGGTACAGAGCGAGTGAAGAAGAAAAAAAAGGTAAAAAAAAGAATTGAGCAACAGAGACAGGAGATGCAGTGCACTCTAGGGGGGAACTTGTACTTAGAATAAAAAGTAAAGCGGAGAAGTGGAGCTTTGGAGTACATGTGCCCCAGGGAGGATAGTGTGAAGTACCTTTTGTCTTCCCACCATCAGGAGCTTCTTTTGAATAGCCAAGCATTTCCTTTTTGTAAATCTCACTTTGAAGAAGGGCAAAGCCAAAGCTTCTCCCACAGTGGCGATCGAGTATAGTTGTACCTCTGCCCACGCAAATCCCTTCCTCAATAGCTGTGGGTGTGTAACAGTTTCATTTCCATTTTAGAGCACAGGGAGATTGCTCACCGCCGAGACACGTAACAGCGGCTTCACCTTGGTTGTGAGCCTGCATATGTTGTCTACAGTGATTGGCAAGGCTGTGTGACCAATTTGATTTAAAGCTTTACGCCTGCTTCCTTTATCCCCGAGACTTGTCAAAAAAATGACACGTGGCATCATAGCAAGACAGGCATGCTTCTGCTGCTTCTGCGTCTCCTTCTCCACCAAATCCCACTGGGAAAAAAAAAACTCCAAAGCTGAATTAATCACCACTGATCATCATGATCACTCTCTAATTGTTGTTTTTATGCATGCAGGTGTGCTCCACCAGAGGCCCCAGAGGGTGGGGGTGGGGGGTGGGGGGAATTGTAAATATAAAAGAAACAGAAGTGCTGTTCCTGCTGCAACCAGATTGAGAAGTTAGTGCAAGATTGCATTCAAAGGAGAGAGTGTTGCGTGTTACTGGAGGGAGATGGTAATTACGCCCGGGGCAAAGTGGTAATAGATCAGCCCAGAACTGTCATCTGCAACTCTCCAGTGCCCTGCCTCTGATGAGTGAGCAGTTTTATGTCACCCGCAGAAATCAAAAAAGGAAAAAATAAATGTGGACTTCCAACTATTAGTTCAGCATGGGTCAAATGGCATTTGGTGTGGTGCAACATATTAACAAGGGGGGAAACATGCATGCTGTGTCAAAAACATCTTTATAATAGAGGACTTTTTTTTCTTGCTTGGTTCAGCCTATATGGATGTTGTCTGGTTAGAGGTATGAAAGCAGTCAGTATGCACAACAAAAACAACCAATGACATGCATGTTGAATGAGCTCTGTACACCATATAACAAGTGACCTCAGTGTAGAAGACATTTAGTTCTGTGAATGTAAGCAAAGGAATTATTTATGTTCTAAACATGTGGCTTATGTTTCTGCATATTACAATTCATTTGAATGTAGACTTCAAGAGAAATACAAGGATTTGGCAATTTCATCATATAAAAAAGTGGTTGTAGTGTGTCTGTCAATCAAATGCAAACCTCCCCCAAACACACACACACACACACACACAAACACACACACACACACACACACACACACACACACACACACACACACACACACACACACACACACACACACACACACACACACATACACACACTTCACACTTATTATAAACTAAATTGGTATAAACTAGAAATTAGCATTCTAAAGCATTACAATGACTGTCTTTGCCTTATCCCCAGTAATATTTTCTTGCTGGCTGTGCACGTTTCAACTCTTTATTAGGAGTAACAATAATTGAGTGAGCCCTTGGGATTTTTTTCTTCATATCCTAGTATGTGATTAAAAAAACAGCTTTTGTTGTAGACGTTGAGATGAATGCATATGCGTATGAAGTAAATGATGCAATAATTGCTTTATACAAATTGGCATTAAAAAAGTAATTAAGTACGTAGTAGTTTAAGTTCTCATTTTGACCAATGTTTAATATTTGTAAAATGAAAATAAAACAAAATAAGTGCTACAATTAAAGTTAAGTAGTAAGAGGGTTTTACCTGCATAGAGAGTTTTAGAGAGGTTTTAGCCAGTGACAAAAGAAAAACCCAAGCACCAAAGCATCTGATTTTCAGCAGCCAGCCTCTCTCTCATCCACAGCTGCTATATTTTACACATGCGGATGGCTCGCTCTCCCGGTGACCATCAGCGCACCATAAAGCCAGCTGTTCATATTAATTAAACAAACTGGACTTTGGGGTCAAATGTAGTCAGATCTGGGCCCAGGTCCTGGATGTGAAAGCCCCCTTGCTGCTAAGGATGGGCCTCGAGACCCGGTTCTATTACGACACGGTTCCAAATTTCTCAAAACCCGAAAATCAATAAGGTCCGAGCTTATCGATACTGTTATCAAGACTAGTGGATCATATAACGTTATGTCTAAAAATAGATACAACCAGAAAAGCAACCGGAAAAATGATTTACGAGCACAGCGTGAAGACCATAGGTAAAGACTAGCCTCCCCACCGCAAATCTTTCAAAAACTTATTTGGACTGGCTACCAAGAGCACCGCTCTGTGGACCGCTTAATCAGCTTGTTAAAAAAAAAAAAACAGCCACAGAGACAGAAGAAATCAAACAGTTACAGACTCATGATCAAATGCAAAGTTTAACTATAATAATAGTGTGAAATATTTTTTTACTGTCGCTCTTACTTAAAGTAGGCTGATAAATCTCTATGGAGGGTTGCCGTGAAAAAATACAGGCAAGGCAATTTTCTGTTCACAGGAACGTTGCATGTTAAAATCCGATGCTAATACGGCACCGGTGCCAAAACGACCAGGTATCTACCGGACGGAATAGCAACACAGATTTCTGTGCCAAAAGTGTGTCTGTATTTCACTGTAGAGGATTCCAACACCGGGACGTACAACAGTCTGCCTCTAAAGTTATGAGCTAACAGACACGAACTAGCACTATGGTTACTGCTGTAGTCGGAAAAACAACACAGACGTGACTAAAAGTTGCGTTTACTTGAAACTGGTAAACCTCGTGGTGCATTCAAAATTATTGTAAAATACACTTTTCTCATCTGTTTTTGTCGTTTAACAGCAATTTACTGGTGAAAGAAGTTATTGTTAAAAGTTATTGTTACATTTTTAATGAATCATTTTTAAATTCCCCCCTTTTTTGTGCTGATCGAAAAATTCAACCTATCTGTGACTCAAAACCGTGATCCGTTGCACCCCTAGTTCTGTTAAGATTAAGTATTTGTCGTCTCAACTTTCCACCAAATAATAGAAAAGTATCGATAATTAGAGATGCACCGTTTGACCGGCTGGTGACCGGAATTGGCCGATTTTCACGTCATTGGCCATGACCGGCGACCTGCTGGTCAGTCTGACATATGCCGATTTAATGCCAGTCAAATTCACTCAGGCGCCGCATGATTTACATCGCGCAACATCAGCACCACACGGGCACATGCAGGGTTTCCGCTATACGCATGTAGCAGTGGCGCACTGCCGCTCAATCAGCTGTTTATGAAATGTCATAAAGTCATAATTATAAACGGCTGTGCAGAGCCGTCTGCTCTACTGATTTCAGGCTAACAGTCAGCCACTCTCTCTCCCCTCTGAGGATGAAAAACTAGAACATGAAAACCACACACAGCGCTACAGGTTATCGGAAAATAGCGTTGGGCACACTGACTTTGATGAATTTACTGTTTATCAGACCCCAGTACCGCTCAAAACCAACATTAAAAACGTAGTAATCTTCCCTCAGCGTTTAGTTTTGTTGCTAAACTGTGTGTAAAATGAATGACGTTAAATCATCAGGTAACGGCACACTAGGGTACCGTCTATTTGCTGGATTGTTCCGAGGTAACCGCCGGTAGCTGATGTCAGCAGATAAGCCCGTTGACAGCAATGGTATTGTTAATATTTATGCACAATGACAAATAAAGCAAACTTGCTAAAAAAGAAACTACACGCTGTTTTCAGGTAATGTTACTGTTGACGTTCAAACAGGCCTGTGTGTGTTTTTGAGAAATATCTTTATACTGCAAGGCTATATTTATTATTTTTATTTGTTATTTATATATTATTTTATTGCCATTACCTGTTTTCCCTGTTTTCATACATACAGAAGTTTAGTTTGCTAAATATCACTTTGTTTTGTTGGATATTGGATGTGAAAAAGAAGGAAATGGTTCTTCCATAACATTGCACTTCAGATGTGTGTGAATTTCCCACACCAGGAGTAATTTATGTAGTTGTATTTTATAGTGATCGATTATCTATTCAAAATGTAAAATGTAAAATTTTCTATTAAAGAAAAGATAGAAAATAAATATTTTTTGTGTGCTGTAAAGCGGTTAGAAAAAAAATGTTATCGGAATCGGCTAAAATCGGTATCGGCTGGTCAAACTCAATGAAAAATCGGAAATCGGAATCGGCCTGAAAATTGTAATCGGTGCGTCTCTATCGATAATGGTATTGATAAAAGACTTGGATCGTTCAGCAGTCTCGAAAATCGTTTCGATATCAATAAAAATTAACGATCCCCATCCCTACTTACTGCATTATATTTTGAATGCCAATTGAATTTTGTGTTGTCCTTGACATAGACATTTTCAACATAAATTGGTGCCTGTACATGCAGGAAATGATGTCTTTGACGCTCTAAATCCCCCCCCCAGTTAATATGTGTCCCCCCCAAAGGCCTATTCTGAGCCACGAAAAACCCTGAGTAATGAAAGTAAATGACTTCTGTGCAATTACTGATGTTTAATCAAAAGTTAACAATATATTATTAATTATTTTAAGCAAATATGTCTCACATTGTATTTGTGTTCTTCATGCAGAGGATACAAACAAATTATGCACATATGCTTGTCAGCATGCAAATGCAAACACACACACGATTGCAACACTAATACAAATGTGTGGTTTTCTCAGTTGCCCCAGGATTGTTGGTATTGCAACTGAAATTGAAATTGAGTGGCTCTGTATCTCAAACTTCTCATTAAAAAAAGATAGTTTTCCCTATTTCACTCGTTTCATGAACAAATAAGATAGCCACGGAACAGACCTGAGGCTCATCATCCAGCTGAGTTTTTTTGCTCATATAATATGATATGATAATTTATCAACCCAGACAAATAAATACAATTCCGCTGGTAGCTACAGTGTGGGTGAGAGGTGACCGAACAACTAGCTTTGTTCGTTTGAAGCCTGAAAAGCAGACAACAATACTGTGCGTTTGAATGCCACTAGTGGTTATATTGTTGCACATCAAGAACAAGAAAGAAGAAAACAGGCATCAGCTGTAAGTGCCATGCTGCTGGAATCTGCTGCATTTTTGTCCATCTTAAACACTGAATCATACATTCAATCAATTTATTATTTATCACATGAAATCAGATAGAAGCTCCGCCTGAGCCTCTCAGTGCTGGCCTTCTAGCCTTTACAATGCAGCGCCTGGTGTAAATATCCTTTAAGCAGGGTAGGGCACCGCCTATGTGATGTTCAGCTGAACAAACCACTTTTTGCAGGGCCTTGCGGTCCTGTTCGGGGCCGTTTCCGGTAATGTTCCCAGCCAGGACAATCTCAATGATGCAGGAGTAAAAAATTCACAGTATTTCAGGTATTATCAGGTGTCTGAGGTGAAACAGTCTCTGCCTTGCTTTCCTCACCACTGTATCAGTATGCAGCACCCAGGTCAGACCCTTGGTGATGTGCACACCAAGGTACTTGAAGCTGTCCACTCTCTCCACTGAGGACATGTTGATATTATGGGGGGCATAGTTCCTTCGCTGCTTCTTCCAAAATGTCTACTATCATCTCTTTAGTCTTGCTGACATTTCGTTAGTCTTGCTGACATTTACTTTATTTTAATTTATAGTCCTTATCATGAGCACCCACTGTTATGCAGTCTACTGACTGTTGCACACAGATTGTACAAAATAATAGGGACACACATGAAATACACTAATGAGGTGAATCCAGTTCAAAGCTAGTATCTCTTTGGAAGTGCTAAAACTCATTGTATATACCTTGCCATATGGAAGGGGATGTAGGCAAACAGGAGCTGAGACAAAAATAATTTGCCTAACCTTTATTTATTCCGGAAAATCCCATTGACATAACATTTTTTTAAGGGGAGACCCTAAATACATGTACAATAATACAAGAGTATGAAGAATATGAATATAAATAAAACATGATGGAAAACAGAACATGAAATAGTTAGTAAGTAGTAATATGTGGTTGAGAATTTTTTTTTTTTTAAAGTGTAATTTAGTATGATACCTGAAACCAAAATTAATTCCAGTATTTATGTTGTATTTGGCAAATATCCAGTGGCAATGAAATTCATATTTTTCTTAATCAAGTTGCATTCCACCTCAACATCCTTCCATCCTGCCCACATACATGGTTATTTGCACCGTCTTATGAAATATACTTTATATGTATCCTTTATGCAACTACAATTATACTCCTGACATTACATTTGCCTTTTCTTCACTGAGCCATTCTAAGCTGTGAACCGCTGTCTTCCTTCTCATCGTTCTTCCCCTCTCAAGCACACATCAACACCCACACACATAAATAAAGCACTGAAACTCGTCCATCCACCAAGAAGGGAGCAATATGTCCCAATTCAGGAGCTGCCAATCAACTATCAGCAAGCATGAGGAGTCCGTCAGGACCAGAATGATTAATATGCAGGTGTGTAGGCTACTCTTCCCAATATACTGTGTGAGGGGGTAGAGTGGGCATTTACTCTTGCAGGCATGGATATAGCATGACAGACATGGCATGCAATCATGGTCTTAACATTGGGAGGAAATCTTTTTCCAATCACTAAGGCATACTAATGTTTGTTGATGATATTGTTCAGAACAAAAAATAACATGAAACCACTAGTCATGTACAATAAGTGTGACACAAACTAATAAAATGTTTGAATAGAGGTACAAGCCAAAAATGGTATACTTTAGTACACAATTTGCCACCAACATACTGAATCTGTGTGAGGCTGAATTTCCTTTTAAGTGCACTGTGCAGCTCAAGGACCCATGGAGAGAGAATAACAGACACTATACATGAGTGTTACTAGCCCTGTAGCACAAAGTACAGTATGGAGCAAGTAGCAGCAGCCTCAAAGTTTAAGGGCTGGGTTTTGAATAGGAAGATGCTCTAGAGAAATTGTACAGTGGACATGAATAGATCCCTTGCAATTGTGAATGTGTGAAACTCTGTAGGTATCTGTAAGTTTCTCCCATACATAGGTTATACTTGGGTGGGCCGCCCCGATAGATTGAGACCCGCCTAGGTAGATAAAATCCTAATAACATATTTTTTTTTCCAATCAATGATGTTATTTTATAGCACACAGACTAGCGGCCTCCAGCCCCTCACTCTCGAGAAGTCGCGTACATGTAAAAGCGTCAACAACGATTCACTTCAGGCTCAAAGACTAATGTTAATGTCAGTATTAGCATGCGCCCTGAACGTCATTTATCAGAGTCTGGTTATTCACCCACTCCCTGGCAGTCTGCTCCCCAGGGAAACTTGATCGTTAAGTGCTGTATCTTAGCCCCCAGTAACGTTAACGGGTGCGGGCTTACCTAATGTAATGTTAGCTCCCGTCCCCTGACAGCAGCCGGGAAGCCAGGGAGTCTGGGTGACTGTCTGGAAGAAGCACATCAGATGTCAGATGCATGGAAAAGGAACGGCAGACTCTGTACTGTAATTAACGTTAAGGATTTAATATTCACTCGTGCTGATTAACGTGGCTTAGCAGGCAAACTTTCCGCTCCCCCAGAAAATAAAGAGTATTTAACCTTTATTTATCCAGGTAAGTCGATTGAGAACAAATTCTCATTTGCAACGGCGACCTATCACATTCACACAGTTACATATTCATACCTGGAAGCTGCCCAGTACAACCACAGTCTGATCTGCTGGACATTGAGCAACTCCACTGGAGCGGTTGGGGTTAAGTGCCTTGCTCAAGGGCACCTCAGTGGTGGTAATGAGGGAGGGACAAGCACTTTCCCCACCCAGATTTTTTATCCTCTCTGTTGGTCTGGGGATTGAACCACTGCCCACAGATATTATAGTTATGATAGTAAGTAGAGATGGTCCGATACCATTTTTTGCTTCCCGATACCGATTCCGATACCTGAACTTCTGTATCGGCTGATACCGAGTACTGATCCGATGCCAGTGTGTCATATATTTTATTATGTTTTAACAACTGCATACTACTATCCCTGTATGGATGTGATATTATTTCAATCTTTGTTGTCGGTCTGGCTCAGGTTAAACTCTTTGTGAAACATGAATGCCACAGAACTTTCTTTTATTATCCAGTTTGACAGTCAATTATAACGGAAAAAGAACATAAATAAACTACTTTAACGTAGATTTTCTTTAGGGCTGTATTATGTGGTATCGGATCGGTGCATAAACTCCAGTACTTCCCGATACCGATACCAGCATTTTAGGCAGTATCAGAGACAATACCCATACTGGTATCGGTAGCAGAATATCTCTAATAGTAAGTTAGTTAAAATCACTTTAATATATGCATAGGAAAACCCAATCAACGATCAATCCTTCAATCATCGATATACGATCTGATCGCCAATCGGCACAAGCCTATTAGTAACAGCTACTGGGCTTTTATCAGAGGTTTCCAAATAGATTTCAGAATAAATGGACATGTTGGTGTGACAAATTCAAAAGACTTTTCTGAGCTTTAGTAGCCATATCACCAGACTGAAAGAAGTATAAGCAACTATATCATGCAAATTAAATTGTGTAGGCAGTCACATGTAAATATAAAAATGAAATAATAGTTAAAGTGCTATCATTGATAATGGAGTAATATAATATACTGTAAGAACATACAGTAAATTTGTATGGTGCACTTAAGTAATTAAAATAACCCAAACATGTATTGTACAATAAGGTTATACTAACCTCAACCCATAATGACTTAATTATGTATAATTCTCTATGATATTGTTTTGTTTATGTAGTGTTACTATTGTTCTATTGTGTGTTTAATAATGCTGTCTCTCTGTATGTCTCTATCTCTTTCTATCTATCACTGCAGCATAAACCACTTACAGTTCTATCTTTTCTGTGGCCATAAAATGGACCACGTTTCCTTTCCCTTATCAGCCTCTGTAGTTGACTGAGAGACTTTCATTAACACTAAAACATCAGCTTACTGGTCATGGCAGACACTCTCTAGATTTGGTTTATTTTCATGCATGCCCATGAAGTGTGGTTGCACAAACAAACACTAAACCTTAAATACCTTAAATGTGAATGTATACAAGAAATTAGGTTTAAGCTGTATAAGGTTGTGCTACAAAGACTCTGCAAATACCTTTTTGGCTCATATCCAAATCAGATTACATTGAGCAAAAATACCCTCACAACTGTGACTTGAGTCCTGTCATATTATACCAACTGTACCAACATGTACCAACATACAGTTTTCACAGTTGTCTTAAATTCCCTGTACATTTAATAGGATTTAACATAAGGAGGTAAGAGAAAAACAAGATGTTTTTTGGAGAGGTGTACTTAAACCAAGGAGATGGAGAAGGAAAAGGTGATGAGAAAAGAACATTGTTTCATATGGAAAAGGCTGATATACGACATGAGGCTTCAGGTGTCTTGAGGATCAGTAACTCGACACCCATCAGCAGCCCCTTTCTGATCCATTGTCTGTCTTGAACTTATCCTTAATCATGCTTTACTAAGGAAATAAAATGTGAGCTCAAGCCTATTGAATGTTGTCCCTCTCTTCATTGTTTGGAATAATTTAAAGACACAGTCTTATTTAGTATCCTGATTTATTTTAAGTATGTTTGTGGATTATATAGCAGATAAATGTATTCAATTGTATGTGTACGGGGCAAGAATGTCCTGTAAATCGCATCCAAAATAAATTAATGGATTTTTTACCAGACAACTCATCGCCGGTAATCTACCAATTTGATTACACTTACACAAGGACAGATAAAACAAGTAGTGCAGTGAGAGAGATACATTGTGTTGGTGGTGATGGCGCAGTGGATATAACACATGGCTTTGGTGTGTGAGATCTTTGTTCCATTCCCACTGCGATACGTCAACCAATGAGCAAGACACTTAACTCCTAGTTGCTCCAGAGGTGTGCAACCTCTGCAATAGCAATTGTAAGGCACTTTGGGTAAAAGTGTCAGCTAAATGACATGTAATGTAAAAATTGAGCATTTTATGTAGTCCTTTTCAAGCAGGCAAGGGTTACTACTAAACATGCGCTTCCTTCTACAGCTAAACACAGTCATTACATTTGAGAAACTATCTTCACTTCAAACTAGCTTCAGGGCAGACCTACTCTCACACACCCATGGTTTTCTGAGCAGAATGGAATATAAATGTCAAAATAAAAAAATGTTTGAGGGGTTTAGTCAGATCTCAGTGATTTATAAATCTCATTCTTTCAGCCCCTCTTTGTTGTGTCTATTACAGTTCTACGCTGTCTTTTCTGCAGCCTTCTCTGTCATGCATGTTTAAATCTACATTACATCCTTAGCTGAAAGGAGGGATTTTTCAGCATATTCCTTTTTTGAGCTTTTGTTTGATAAATCTAATCAGTCTCAGTCTTCATTCTTGGATTGTTAACCAATGGTATCAGGATGCTGGAATAGGAATGTACAAAACAAATCGGCTGATACAGATTTCATATTGCCAAATATATTTAGAAAAACTCCCAGTTCTTAACTTTAAATTAGGAAACAAAGATATTTAGACCTAACACTCCTGACTATAGTTTCCATCTTGGTATTATGCATGAGAAAAGTAATGCATTGCTTTGGGAAGACCAGTATTTATTTACAAAAACCTACGCAAGACCAAAATGACCTTTTCCTTTATTCATGGCCTGGTCAGGCTTTATAAATGGAGTCAGCATGACAGGAAAACTAGGAAGGACTTGAAGACTACTGACAGAATGCTCATGGTGACAGGTAATGCATCACATTTAGATAGAAAGACAGTATGTTTTGTAATTGTATTGACAGAAATTACACCCGTTTATTTAGTCGAGCAGTGATTTTGATTAATGTAACTGATAATAAGAAGGCAGTACTCCAGCAAACAATAAAGATATCGGATGATCGGGCGCCTGGGTAGCTCACCTGGTAGAGCGTGCACCCATATACAGAGGCTCAGTCCTCGAAGCAGCGACTGCGGGTTCAGTTCCGAACTGCAGCCCTTTGCTGCATGTCATTCCCCTTCTCTCTCTCCCCTTTCATGTCTAAAGCTGTCCTGTCAGAAATAAAGGCCTAAAAATCTTTAAAAATATATATATATATATATATATATATATCGAATGATCAGGTTTTTGTGCATGTTTGCATGAGTATTTGTAACATCTGTATGTATGTGGTTGTCTTCAGTCATGCAGCGGGGTGTATGGGCTGTCTTGCTCTTGCCCTATCTTCTTACTGTAAGCAGCCCGCTAGACTGTAGGGAAGAGCAGGGTAGCCTCTCCCGCTGCCCTTCCATCTCCCAAGAGAAACTTCTAGACCGAGTCATCCAGCACGCTGAGCTAATCTACCGTGTCTCAGAAGAATCATGCTCTTTGTTTGTGAGTAACACCGACCACTACCCCAAAATGAATCTTTGCCCTTGTGTACTGTATGGGAAAAAAGGGTTTAGCAGACCAGTTGCATCCACAGATTCTTACAGTAAAGGCATTTGTCGTGTGTACAGCCTCAGGAGAAACAGAATCACTATTTACACTGAGAATTGCATGGCAATAGAAAATGATTTTCATTGTGCCAATAAAGAGAGCATTCAACGCAAAGGCAATCTAAAAATACCCATTATCTATGTTGGAAATGTTCTTATCCAATCATGTTGGGCATGAGTTCGTTTTTTTGAAAATAGTTTTATGAAATGTGAAATCAGCAGTTTGAAAAGCAGTGCTGTAGAAACAGCCATAGGCAAAGGCTACAGTGACAGCAATTCAGCATTTTGTGTTTGAGAAGTTGTATATTACTTTTCATATGAAAAAAAAAAAACACTTGAAAGAAATTGAATCATCCAAAGAAAAATGGAATTATGTTGTTTTCCTACATGATGATGTAGGACTGCATGAGGATGCATGAGGTCTAACAGATGAGAACATGCTGCTGAACAAAATTAGTCTCTGCCATGTATCCAATGGTCACATTTAGTGAAGCTTTTGTCATTGTTTTCCCGATATGTCGTTTTGTGTGTTCTTGTAATTCTGTACCTACGAGAACTTAGGTACCCCCCCCCCCTCCATGCTTGTCTGGATTTCTAGGAGCAGATGTTTATCCCGTTCCCATTGCAGCTCCAGAGGAACCAAGTAGGCTATGCATGCATCACAAAAGCTTTACCCATCCCCAGCTCCAAAGGTGAAATCCAACAGATATCTGTGAGTACTTGGCCGTTGAGCACCACAGAATGTTTTTATTTACTTTGACAGTACTTTGATATTAATCTGTTAACAATGGCAGTATGTGTGTCTGTGTGTGCGCACCTCTGTTTTTATGTGTCACTGCTTATATGTGTGTACACAGTCAGTTTCCTTGTCTAAACAAACAAAATACAAGTAAATGTGCTTCTGTATGTCTATGTGTGTGCCTGGATTTGTTTGTGTCTGTTTGTCTCTGTGCATCTGAGTGGATGTGTGTGTGCAGGCTTTGGGGTAGTGTTAATGCATGACTGTTTGCATTCACAGGCCTGCTCACAAATCACTTTGAAGCTGCAGTGGTTCTCAGAGCGCAGGTTTTCTTTTCTTTTTTTATAGCAATAACAATGCTTAGTGCAAGTCCTCCCCCTCCTTATAATGCTTGCCCCTCTCAGCTGCTGAATGATGGGTTGTTTGCACTAATTACAATGAAAGGTCCTCAAATCTGATAAATATACTTGCCTGTATAACATTTCAAAACATTTCTTGTGTGTCTGTGCCTACTGAGGTTTTGACTACTGTCCAACAGGGTACAGCATTTAAGGCCATATGTCAGCTTGATCAGCAGTGTGGAAACTTGAATGAGCCACTTAGCATAAAGGCCTA